>NW_007252452.1:2406-54735 GCF_000164805.1 Carlito syrichta | reverse complement strand
TTGGTTATTTGATGGGTATTGCATTAAATCTGTAGATTGCCTTAGGTAAGATGAACATCTTCACAGTGTTGATTCTTCCAATCCATGAGCATGGGATATTTTTCCACTTGTTTGTATCATCTTTGATTTCTTTGAGTGGTGTTTTGTAGTTTTCATTGTATTTTTTTTTTTTTGTAAAGGTCTTTCACATTTGGTTAGGAAGATGCCAAGGTACTTCATTTTTTTTTGTGGCTATTGTGAATGGAATTGTGCTTTTTATTTGGGTTTCTGTTTGTTTATTATTGGTGTAAAGAAATGCGATTATCTTTTGCACATTTATTTTATATCCTGAGACTTTGCCAAAGTCCTTTATCAGTGTAAGGAGATTTTTGACAGATTCTCTTGGGTTTTCAAGGTATACGATCATGTCATCTGCAAAGAAAGATGACTTGACTTCCTATTTGGATACCCCTGATTGCCTTCTCTTCTCTGATTGCTCTAGCCAGGACTTCCAATACTATATTGAACAGGAGGGGTAAGAGTGGGCATCTTTGTCTTGTTCCAGTTTTCAGGGGTAACAGTTCCAGTTTTTGTCCATTTAGGAGTATGCTGGCTGTGGGTTTCTCGTAGATGGCTTTTACTATTTTGAGGTATGTTCCCCGTATGCCTAGATGTTCGAGGGTTTTTATCAAGAAGGGGTGCTGGATTTTATCAAAAGCTTTTCTGTATCTAATGATGTAATTATGTAGTTTTTGTTTTGATACCTGTTGATGTATTTAATTACATTTATGGTTTTATGAATGTTGAACCAGCCTTGCATCCCAGGGATGAAGCTTACTTGGTCATGATGGATGATTTTTGAGATGTGTTGAATCTGGTTCGCTAGGATATTGTTGAGAATTTTAGTATCTATGTTCATCAAAGATATTGGTCTGTAGTTCTCTTTCTTTGTTGGATCTTTACCTGGCTTGGGTATCAATGTGATGCTAGCTTCGTAAAATGATTTGGGGAGAGTTCCATCTTCTCAATCGCCTCAATCGTAGGATTGGTATAAGCTCCTCCTTAAATGTCTTGTAGAATTCTGCTGGAAAGCCATCTTGTCCAGGGCTTTTTTTTTTGTAGATAGTTTTCTTATTATGTAGTCAATTTCCTTGATTGTTAATGGTCTATTTAGGGTCTCAATTTCTTCTTGTTTCAACCTAGGCAGGTTGTGTGATGACAGAAAGTCCTCCATTTCCAAAAGGTTTTCAAGTGTGTTTCCATACAAGTGTACATAGTAGTCTCTAATGATCTTTTGTATTTCTTCAGGATCAGATGTGACTTCATCTTTTGTGTTTCTGATTGTTCTTATTTGGGTTTTTTCTTTCTTTTTCTTGGTCATTCTAGCTAAGGGGCCATCAATCTTGTTTATCCTTTCGAAGAACCAGCTTTTTGTTTCATTGATTTTTTGTATTATCTTTTTGTCTTCTACGTCCTGGATTTGGGCTTTTATTTTGGCGATCTAGATTCTTCTGCTGAAATTAGGGTTTTTGTGGTCTTTCTTTTCCAGTTTCCTTAGGTGACTTGTTAGGTTGTTAATTTGTGATCCTTCTATTTTCTTCATGTGCGTTTGTAGGGATATAAATTCTCCTCTTACTCTAGCTTTCATGGCATCCCAGAGATTTTGGTAAGATGTTTCTTCATTTTCATTTGTTTCCAGGTATCTTTTGATCTCTGTTTTGATTTCATCATTGACCCAGGAGTTATTTAGCATCATGCTGTTTGTGTCCATGTCTTTGTGGGTTTTGGGGGGAACTTGTGGGTGTTAATGTTTATTTTTATTCCACTGTGGTCCGAGAAGGTGCATGGTAAAATTTCAGTCCTTTTAAATTTGCTTATGCTTGATTTATGGACAAGTATGTGGTTGATCTTAGAGTACGTTCCATGTAGTGATGAGTAGAATGTGTATTCTGTGGTCTATGGATGGAGGGTTCTGTAGGTATCATTTAAGACCATTTGATCAAGAGTCACATTGAGGTTTCGGATCTCATTGCTGATTTTTTGTCCTGATGATCTGTCTAGGGTTGTGAGTGGGGTGTTAAAGTCCCCAGCTATGATGGTATTCGAGTCAACATCTTTTTTTAGTTCACCTAGGAGCTGCTTTATGAAAGTTGGTGCTCCTATGTTTGGTGCATATATGTTTAGGATGGATATTTCTTGTTGATGGATTGAACCTTTTATCATTATGCAGTGGCCTCCTGTACCTTTTTAAATTTTTGATAGCTTAAAGGGCATTTTGTCTGAGATTAAGATCATGACCTCTCCCTTCTTTTGTGTTCCATTTGCCTGAAAATTTGTTTCCCATTCTCTTACTTTGAGTCTGTGAGTGTCCTTTCTGGTGAGGTGAGTCTCTTGAAGGCAATAGATTGTTGCCTGGTGATATTTTATCCATTTTGGCATTCTATGTCTTTTCAGTGGTGCATTTAGTCCATTCACATTCAAACTAATTATTGAAATGTGAGAGTTGATCCCTATCATAATATTCTTACAGAGTTGTTGTTCTTCCTGTTTGTGTGTTGTCTTTCTTTTGGTTTTAGAGTTGGATCATGTGTGTTTTTAATCTTTTGCCTTTACTCTTGTGAAGAGCGTTGTTGTTCTTTTTTCCTTTTCTTCTGTGTTCAATACTTTCTTAAGTGTTTCCTATAGAGGTGGTCTGGTGGCAGCATAAGTTCTTAGGGATTGGATATCTGGGAAATATTTCAATTCTCCCTCACTGATGAAGCTTAGCTTGGCTGAGCAGGTTATTCTCGGTTGAAATTGTTTATCTTTTAGAACTTTAAAGATAGGGCTCCAAACTCTCCTAGCCTGGAGAGTTTCTGTAGATAAATCTGCTGCTATTCTAACTGGTCTTCCCTGGTAGGTAGTCTGACCTTTTCCTCTTGCTGCCTTTAGGATTTTTTCTTTTATACCTACTTTGTTTAGGTGAATTATTATGTGTCTGGGAGTTGATCTTCTCATTTGTTGTCTTGCAGGGGTTCTCTGAATCTCTTGTGTTTGAATTTTTTCATCCTTGATGAGATGAGGGAAGTTTTCTTGAATGATTTCATGAAATGTTTGTTCCAGTGTGGCCTCTGTTTCTCTCTCTGCCTCAGGAAGCCAATTACTCTTAGGTTCGGTCTCTTGAAGTGATCATTCATCGCTTGAAGGTTTTGTTCTGTCTTTTTGAGCTTCTTTTCTATCCTTTTGACAGTCTGGGTTAGTTTTGTGTTTTGGTCTTCGAGCTCTGAGATTCTTTCTTGTGCTTGGCTAATTCTGCTTTATATGCTTATTAGTTTGTTATTTATTTCCATCACAGTATGCTTTACTGCTGTTATTTCTGACATCAGTTCCTTCCTATTTTCCTCTCGTCTCTCCTCAATTTTTTAAATTCTCTCTATTAATGTCATGATATCTGGGTTTATTGCATGTGACCAGTCATTCTGGGAGCTCTTCATTGTTTGTGTTCTGGAGTCTGTTTTCTCAGTGTTGATCTCCCAGGGGTCTGTGTGAGACCTATATTCTTCTTTTGGTTTTTCTTCCTTTGTACGGTTTTCCCCCCTCCCTACTTTTTCCTTTCCCTCCACGTCACCGTCTTCTTTAATTCTGTTATTCAGGGGTAGAGGGATTGCTTTTACTTCTGTTTGTTCAATCTCCTATTCTTATATCTGCCCTCTTACTTTGTTCAATTCTGGAGTTGCACTATAGGTTGGGGGTGGTCCTTTTTGCAGTTTTGAGATTTACTTAAATGGGGAGCTGTGATTCAAAATCTATCTGCAGGTCCTGGTATCCACTGACAGGTGTATGGATAATCTGAGACCCACTTCCCACTGCCTTGGAATCTGTCCATGCAGTGGGGCATGGACAGGTTTACTCCCTGAAATAAAATGAGGTTAGCAGAAGGAAAAGAATGGAGCCGACAGTGGGGGGAAGAGGAAGGTGGAGAGAGAGAGGAGTAAGGGGGGAAACAGATGAGTGTATCAACAAATGGAGAGAGAGAACTAAACTGAAACAGATAAAAACAATAGACCATGGCTACAGACTAACCAGCTCCCATATAAAAAAAACTAAAACATACAATTATGCTAACATACAAGCTAACAAACCACCTTATTGGTGTGCTGTTCCTCTATACAAAGATATGGTTTACAGAGAGGAGAAAAGAGAAGAAAAGAAAGAGAAAAAAAGGAACAAAACAATAGGAATAGAATAAAGTCTTAAACTAACAGAAGCAATTGAGCACACTCTGAGACTTTTCGTTTAAGTACAATGTCCTTTTAGCTCTGATTTCTAGCTGTCTTTTCAAGCTGGTAAATTAGTTCACAGTTGGGGTCAGTTGCCCCTGGCCTGCTGTGAAGGACAGTTCCGGTCACCCTCGGTGCACCCCTCAAATCTGGCCTGTGTCTGTTTTCAAGCTTGTTTTTCCCATTTTGGTGTTGTTACCTTGAATAGCCAGCCGGTGGTACTATCTCAGCTGCTTGCCCCAGAGCGGGTGGGGCCAGACAGGAGCCCAGCAGGGGCCGGAGATGGAAGCCTGCCTCAGGGAACATGGGAGGAGGCCCATGGCCAGCAGGACGTCACGGTGGCAGCTGAGGTGGCAGCAATCCCAGCAGATCTTGCCTGCACGGGCTTCAAGGACTGAAGTCGTGGATCACCTCAGGCATGGGTGGCACGATGCACTATGGCCACCATGGAAGCCGCGGTGGTGCGGCGGCTGCTGTGTCTGCAGCTGTAGTGGTTGTCCAGACTGCCGCAATGTCCCAGCAGTGGTGACGGCTGAGCTCCATGTGAAGAGCAGGCTACCTGTATTGGGATCCGCAGCCCCCAGGGAGAGAGCCAGAGACCCTCTGGGTTCTCCTTTTCAGAGGGTCTCATAGACCAGGCTGCCCTGTCGCCATCTTGCTGGAAGTCCAAAAATTGTTTTATTTAATTGAATTTAATTTTATTTGAGTTGTGGGCACATGTAAGAGTTTACCACATAAGTTTCATGAAAATGAGATTTGGACTTCTAGCCAGCCTGCTCTCCCCTGATAGTAGACCTGGTACCCAGTGTGTTGCCTTGTGTCCCTTATCCTTCTGGCATCCTTCCCTTCCCTAGCAATGTCCAGCATCTGCTGTTACCACTCTTGTGCTCATGTGATCAGTGATCAGGGCCTGCTTACAAATGGGAATATGCGGTATTAAGTTTTTTGTTTCTGTGATAACTCACTTAGTGTGATGGTCTCCAGTTGTATCTATGTTGCTGCAAAGGGCATGATTTTGTTCTTCTTTATGACTGTGTAATATTCCATCATGTATATGTACCACATTTCTTTATCCAGTCCACTTTTGATAGGCATTTGGTTTGGTTCCATGCTTTGGCTATTGTAAAGAGTGCTGCAACAAGTGTACACACGGACAGGTGTCTTTTTGGTAGAGCAATTTATATTCCTTTGAATATATTTCCAGAAGTGAGATTGCTGGATTGTATAGAAGTTTGATATTTGTGACTGATTAAATTTCAGTAATTCTGCACCAAGTGGTGGTTCTCAACTTTATTATGTATAAAAGTGGCTTGATAACTTTTTAGACGGCAAGTTTCTGACTCTCTTTATCCCCGCAAAACTGAGATTCAGATTGTGGGACCCCAAAAATTCACATCTTATTTCAGTTTGCTCCTTTTTTAAAGGTATAATGTCAATTTTCATCAAACTGTTTTATAATTGTTCCTATAACTAATATCTCTGTAACTCCAGTGTCCAGCATGGGGTGTTACATGCTCAATGAGTTTAGGTAGATTCATCCACTCACTCACTCCTTCATTCACTTATTTATTCAGCAACTAGGTTTTGAACACTCAAAATGTTCTGGATATCATTCTTAGTGTTGAATTACAACAGGATGGAAAGATGTGCCAACGCCTCCCAGATGTCTCTTTTACATTTTTTAATCTGAGTTTTTCCTTTATAATATACATAAAATATCCTTGATTTATTTAGGAGAAACAAACCTCATTTCACATATAGTGACACTTTTAAATGAAAAGGGGTGAATTGTTTTCTGGGGAAACTTGGGCAAGTTACTTAATCTCTCAGGACTGTGGTTTTCTGGTCAGAAAACATGATGATGATATTCATATGGCAGGCTGCTCAGAGGATCAGCCCAGATCCTTGCAAAGCAACTAGAACACAGCAGGGGCTTTGAAAATTGTTTATAGTAATGATATCTTCCTAATCATAGGTCAGTTTTTCAGAGAACAGGCATAACTGGCCACTATTTTCTTCTGATGCCATTACCCACATGAGTGGGCAGGAAAAACTCTTAATCCTGTACGTTCATCTCATAAGCCCTGTGCCCTTTCTCTGATTTTAGAGTATACATATTTTTTCCTCTCATATCTGTATCTTTGCTTTCCTGTATTCAGATTAATGATTTATATCTAGAATTTTTTTTTCTTATTCTCTCTGTGGCTTCCTCTCTTCATTCCTTGTCATATACTTCTCTCTGTTTCATGCCCCCTCCCACTTCTTCTTCTTGCTTTCCTATCCCTTCTACACCTTAACATATATTATTCCTTTATGATTTTTCCATCTTCCCTTTTTGACCTCTCTGCTGCTCTCAGGAGATCAGAGAAGTTCTTAAATATTTGTTCATGAAAAAAGTGTGTTTTCCGTTATTAATTTTTGAAGTAGATACGCTGAATACTTCATATTTCTCTTTCAAGCCAAAAACATAAAAGGAAAGACAGCTTATAACAATAAAATCAAATTGCTTTTTTTCTTTTTTTGTGTGACCTTCAATGGAAGTGTAACCCATGCCTGAGTGTCAGCACAAGTAGCCGTGTTGTACTTTCTACAGAGTGAAAGAGAAAAGACGCTTTCAAAACGACTGGTTTCACTACTTACTCATCTTCTAAACTATCTCTCAGAGTATGAGGATAGTATTTGACTTCACTGAGCTTCACTTTCACATTTATAAAGTAAGTGGGTTGTACCAAACATCTCTAAGGCACTTCCTAGCACTAAAATTTCCATGGCTTTAATCTTTCACTCATTTTCTATAGAAATGCTATCAAGTGCCAAATTTCACTCGCCTGACAAGCCTCACTAGGCATAAGCAGAAGGTATTCAATTGCAAATAGAGGACAATTGACATTTTTTCCCCAATTTTCTCTAGGCTTAATGCACATTACTAAGCTTTACTTTTTTTTTACCTTTGTGAATATATTTCTACAGAGTACCAAAATGCATGAGCAGTATTACTTTAGTCATGAGAAATGTTCTCAAGACCTCTTTTCCTGCAGGTAGATATTTTTTTTCTACTCCTTGAAGATATTTAAAAGATGCAATAGTATATTACTGGATCCTATCATAGTTGCCATATTGTTTGCCTTTTGGAGCCAAGAAAACTCTTTCTTTCCCTGTTTCTTAATAATAATTTCCTTTCACAGGTTTTTAGTATGTTCCAAAAAAGTCCTACGCACTTTGAAACACTTTAATTATTCACAGTATTACTAAGAAGCACATAGACAAAGTACCTTGCCACCTTACCCAACTCTTAGGCTTCCTTCCCTGAATGTGTTCAAATTTGTCAATTATCTACTTGATGTGTGACTTTGATAATTGTCTTCAACATCGTATTACACTGTGTCTCCAGACTTCAGATTTCTACAGTGCTTTGCACATATTCTCAAGTGCAAAATACATCTGTCTGTGGAGGACACAGACCAGTCACACCCAAAATGCCCAATGAACTCCTCATTTCCTCTCACGAACATTCTTCTTAATGGCCAGTTTAAGGTAACTTAAGTAAGATCTATTCAGTTGGCCAAACTAGGAATATACCGCATTAGTCCCTCTGTCTTCCCCTTCCCCTAGAAGTAGCCATATCTTATCAATTGATCTCAAAATTGTTTCTTGCTTCAGAATTCTCTTCTTGTTTTCCATTGTCATCATTTAGTTCATAATCTAGGGTTCCACCTAAATTCCTGAAACTGTCTCCTAATTCATCACCACACTTTTATTCTTGCTATTCTCTTACATTTTCATTTCAGAAGATAAAATGACATTTCCAACTTGAAAACTTTCAAGGGTTCTGCATAGCTTTCGTGACGAAGTCAAACTCCTGAACTCCGTGGCACACAAAGCTCTTCATAATCTACTTCTTCTCTACTATTTTCATTTTTCCGACACTGTTGGGGAAAGTGACACTCTCCTTTTGATAGGCAGGCTAAGGATGTAAGATTAAATCTGTGGGTGAACATCATTGTCATCTTCTGGAAGAAATCCATCTAATAAAAAGCCAAAACTGATAAAGGGAGAACTACAACTTAGAGATAGGGAGAGAGGGAGGGAGTGGGGATGGGAAAGGGAGTGGGAGAAAGAGAGGAAGAGAGAGAGGGAGAAGCAGAGGAAGAAGGAGAAGGAGAGGGAGAGGAAGAGGGAGGAGGAGGGAGGAGAAAAAGCAAGCAAGTATGGAACAGTATCCCGATGATATGCAGTCTGAAGATGTAGATTCAGTCATGCTCTTGAATTCTCAATTATGTGAGACGAGTTGTTCTTTCTGTTTCTGTAGTCATGCCAGAGTTCATTGAATTTTCCCAAATTTTACTCAATTTTTACTGAAAAGAAAACAATCTAATTAAAATTATTTGTCTTTTTTTCTGCATGTGTTTCTAAATATACTTAAAACAGACTTGAGTTATTCCATCATGTCTTTCACTAAGGACAATAAAAAATTTTAAGACCCTCAAGTCAGAAATGTAGTCTCTTAGTCCCTCTTAATCCTGCTCTTAGAGTAAAATTTCTATTATATTAAGGTATGTGTGCTGCAGGGGCTGGCAGTGAAACCACAGTAAAACTTATGGAAATGTTTATTATATTAGGGTATGTATTTTGCATGAGACTGGCAGTGGAACTGCAATATTAATATCTTCTATTTGGTGACAACCTACTATATACCATACTCTTTAGATAAATTAGGTTTAATCATTTTCATAGCCCATGTGATACTTAATTAACCTTTTTATGTGTTAAAAAAATGAGCATCTAAAAGATTAAGTAACAGTAAAATCAAATAGCTAATGGATAAGGTAGCTGAAATTCAACCCCAGGTTGTGTCTACCTTCTGAATAAATATTTACTGTATCTTACTACACTATTTAAACTGTATATGAGAGCTGTGTTCGCCATACAAAAGAATAAAATAATATTGATTGAGCATCTACTATGTATCAGACACTGATGTTTTCATGAATATCAATTCATAATATAAGCTTATTTCATCTTCATAAAATTCCATGAAGTAGGTATTATTAACCCAAATTTACAAATAATTGAACTGAATAAGGACCAGTAAGTTTCATAGTCAAAAAGTGGCCAATATTGAAATTCAAGTTCATGAATATCTGAAATCAAAGCTCATTTTCATTTTCTGATTATTCCTGTTGATTCCTTAAGGAAGCTCAAAACCAAGCTAGCTAAATAATAAAAGACATTAAGTTACCATATATTTCATGCCACTGGATTAAGATGTAAGAGTATTTAACATATCAAGGAAAAAATAGAATGATGATTGATTCATCTTTAAAAAAAATACACTCTTCTCTTTAAAGATTCCATCTCTAAAATGTTGGTGTAGGACTTGATGACCTAAACTTTTCCTTCCAGCTTTAAAATTTTACAGTTCTATGTTAAATCAATTGGTTCAGCAAATGTACTGGAACAGTTAGGATTCGGTTTAGTAGCAACTGAGAGACTAAAAAAAAATAGTGATTTTAAAAAGATAGTTTATTATCCTCAAGTAAATATTGAGAGGAAGGCCATTCAAGGCTGATATGGTGGTTCTCTTCCATAAAATCTTCAGGGATCCAAGCTCCTTCCAGCAAACTACATCTTCATCATGAACCAAGATGGTGGCTAGATTTCCAAGTATCACATCTGCATTCCAAGTGACAGAATGAAGAAGTTAGCAAAAATAAAAGGACAAAAGATGACTTAAGCTTGTCTTTTAAGAAAACTGCCACATAATATTTCCACTCCACATTTCATTGGTTAGAAATTAGTTGCCTGAGTCATAAAAAAGAACAAAATCATGAATTTCGCAGCAACCTGGATGGAACTAGAGTCTATAATACTGAGTGACCTCTCACAGAAACAAAGATCCGAGTATCACATGTTCTCACTCATATAATGGACCTTGAACATCCAATGTAATACTATAAGAAAATGGCTGACAGTCCTGGGAAACTATGGGGGGGGGCAGGGAGATGGGATTAACAGTAGCAAATATCTATCTGGGGATGGGGAAACACCTCTTATCAACAGGGAACCTGAATGAAATGTAATTGTACACCTAACCCTTAACTATACCCCACAAAACCATAATAAAAACTATTGATTATGAAAAAAAAAAGAAAGAAAGAAATTAGTTGCCTGAATACACCTATGAAAGAAAAGCTGGAAGACAAAGGTTTTTCCTCCGTGGGTTGATTTCATATCTCACTAAGTATCCTGTTACCAATGAAAAGGGGGAGACTAGATAGTGAACACAGATATGGATTTCTACTACACATTCTTGTTTATGAGTAATAAATCATTGAAACTGGTCAACACATGCCAAAAACTAAATGTTATATAAATATTAGATCATAACCCAAGAGAGGAATGAAACATGAACACTACATTGCAATTTCATAAACTAGTCTCATGATAAACAAATAATCCAAAACACTCACAATCCATTCTTTGTTATTTTCAAAGTAAGGCAAATGTATTGACCTAACCTGGGCAAACTATTTCACCTTATTAAGCCTCATGTTCTTTATTCCTAAAAATAAATGTAACAATGCCTACCTTCCAAGGTTTTTGTGAAAATATGGAAGAAACTAATCACTCCCATGAGGTTAAATTTGTTGTTGTAGTTTTGGTCTTTAGAATAAACATTATGCAGGTTTACTCTATACAGATGTTTATAAACCCATGAAGAGATGATTTAATCTAGGACCCTGTTGCTTGTTGAACAAGAGTAACCCAATTTAAACAAGTGTAAGCATTATGCATAGAAAGCTAACTGATTGACTATTGTAATGTATTCAGAAACAATTGGAATTCAGTTGTTCAAATGATGTTATCAGGGTTTTCTTTGTCTTCTCGTCTTTGATCTACTTCTCTATTAGTAGAATTTTGACCCCAGTTTTTCTCTTCTGGTGGCAAAATGGCTCAAGGACAACCATCTTGATATTTTATCAATTCCAGTAGAAAGAAAAGGCCTTTTTTCTAATTCATCTGGAAATATTCTCAGTGTCAATCTCATTGTTTCTATTTGGGGCACATGCCAACCGACTCCCCATTAGAAAGAATAAACTTAATGGATGCTTATGATTTCTCAACTACTTCATGGTTTTGAGATGGGTGTCTCATTTCATCTCCAGATACTGTAACCAGAAGAGATTCCAGACCAGTAATACAACAATTTGAACACAGAAATTAGTTTCTATGCCTTTTTATAAAACAAAGATTTTTAGAGTCTGGAGAAACTACAGAGATAATCTGTTTCTGCCCTTCACTTCATATATGATTAGGACTAAAAGGTTAAGGGATTTGCCCAGTGATATAGAGTTGGTTAGTGACAAACCTAGGGTGAAAACACATTTCTCCTGATTCTAGTTCAGTAATTTTCCTTACCATACAACTCTGACTGTCTCCAAAGGATAACCATAGTCTGATTTGTGATAAAGTAGACCATTAGTTGTTGTTGGTGGTGTTGTTGTTTTCCTTCTCTAAGCCACTGATACTTCTCTCAATGCATTTTCATAGTTTTGGATTTGACATATCACTTAGGATGCAAAAACAAAACAAAACAAAAACAAAAACAAAAAAACCACCACCACGAAACAACTACGTTCCATGAAACAGGAACTTAGTCTTACATAAACATGTGGAAACTCTCAGCAACAATATATTTGGGGTACTAGTTTTTTATTTCCTGAAGAGGTGACTTAAAATTTCTTTAGAAAAATTTATGTTCAGATGAGCATAAATTAAAACAATATTTCCCTTGAAAATGCAAGTTTATTGAAGAAACGTTAGAAAATAGAGTAAAGCAATTTAACCCTCATAAACCCTCATAAACCCACTATTCAGAAACAAGTACTATTAATGTGATGGTGTATACACGATTTTGTATACAAAATATATTACACATAGTGCTCTGTAACTTGTTTTTCATACATAACAATATGTAGCAAACATTTTGTAAATTAATAATTATAAATTTACATCCCCAATTTAAGTGACTCCTTGTTTAAATAAACTCTTATTTATTCAAACTATTCTCATGTTGTAGGATTATTCTCATTTTTTCACTGCTATGAAAAATACAGTGATGAGTGCATTACGTTTGTGGGTTGTATTTTAGTTAGGATCCCATAATTGTAAGAAACAGAAGTCAGTCATGGTTAGCTTGATGGAGGATAGAAGGATTTGATTGGAATTACTAACGTAACTTGCAAATTTGAATTACAAACTGAATAACTAGACATGAAAAAGGAAATGATTCTGGAAGGGTCTGAAAATCCAATAGCAGAAATAATGGAACATCTGGATTGAAGTATGGATTGAAGTCAATTTTAACCATTTTCTGATTAAAGTCCAGGAAAGACGATCCATGCATTTATCTTGTTTACCATGTCTCTATAAATGAAAAACATGTGGCATCTTTATTTATAGTTCTAAAATAACAAAGAAAAATAATAGTTAAAAAAATTCAAGGGCTTCAATCAGAAAAACAGGAAATGGGTGCTAAATAACTAAAAACGGCTATTTCTTAGATTAAATTCGTAAAAATAAAAGTGATTAGTTATGATGGTATAAATCCCTTTTTGAAATATTCTAAATAGGGTAAAAATGTATTGGCAGCTAAAGAGCTAATAGAGAAAGTTATTAGTCATAATAATAAGATTTATAGTAGGTTGCTACAAGTATCCCAGGAGGTTTGTCTATTCTGCTTTTTATATTATGCTTTAAAGTTACTACCAAAGACAGAGGAAACATGAGAGGAATCTTATGCCAAAATTCATCACTCTATGCTTTATAAACTATATACTTTATAAAGTATATAGTTAGTGCTTAAAGAAGGAGGTCCACAACAGAGAAGTGTGCGTGCATTTATTCCATTGTAAAAAGAAAAAAGGAATAAGTGCAACACTTTGGACTCAGATTTGTATGTTTAAATACAATTATATAAAACTCAGAGAAAGTTATCATAAAGATTAAGAGCAAATGCTTTGGGTCCAAACATACATAGTTTGAGTTCAGGCTCCTCTACTTTCTAGCTTCTTTACTTTAAACAAATTATTGATATATTTGAGATTCAGCTTGCTTATTGGTAAAATATGTCTAGTATTAGTACATTCTTCATAAGGGTATTGTGAAGGTGAAATTAAATAATTATTATAAAGTGACTTAGGAAAGTAAGTGCTCCACTAATATTAACACTTCAAAAAATCAAACAATAAATCATATTTTGATTTCTTGCTAGTCTTTCCTAAAAGAATTCTGGTTACTCTACCATTTCCCATCACTCTGAAAAAATAACTGTGAAGGAATTGCTGGATATTCACACAACAGTAGGGTAAACCTCACCTAGTCCATCCTCACCAGGGTGGCTTTCCTGAGAGGCATTTCTAAGCCAACTTTCTTCCTTAGTAGGTACTGCACAGCAGTCATCCTCATAATGCTTTGGAAAGAGTATCACTGCCTCACAATGTACTTTATTTTTAAATTATTTTTAACTTATTATTTAAAATATGTATAACTATAGGAGTACATAAAATGATATGTGCAGTCTATTAAACAAATGATGTTGGGAAAATTGCATGTCCACATGTAAAAAGAATGAAGTTAGACCCTTATTTTATACTACTATATGAAAAAATTAACTCAAAATGAATTAAAGACCTAAAGGAAGTCACCAAATTATAAAACGCCTAGAAGAAAACATAAGAGAAAAATTTCATGACGTTGAATTTGGCAATAATTTCTTGGAAATGACACCCAAAATCACAAGCAACAAAAGCGGAAATAGACAAATGGGACAATATCAAACTTTAAAACTTTCCTACATCAAAAGTCAAAATCAACAGCATGAAAAAGAAACCCATGGACTGAACAAAACATATTTGCAAACCATGTATCTGATAAGGGGATAATATATAAAATATACAAAAGCCCTTACAACTTAATAACAAAAAAACTGAATAGCCTGATTAAAAATGGACAGACAATTTGA
Source organism: Carlito syrichta (assembly GCF_000164805.1). Taxonomy (NCBI): domain Eukaryota; kingdom Metazoa; phylum Chordata; class Mammalia; order Primates; family Tarsiidae; genus Carlito; species Carlito syrichta. The sequence goes on along the minus strand of NW_007252452.1, from coordinate 40,473 downwards.
AAAGACATTTCTCAAAGATGCTATGCAAATGACCAAGAAGCATATTAAAAGATGCTCAACATCACTAGTTATTAGGAAAAACAAATCAAATCCATTCGCATAGCTACCATTTAAAAAACTGTAAATTAACAAGTGTTGGAGAGAATGTGGAGAAATTGGAATCTTGCATATAGTTGGTGAACGTATAAAATTGTGTGATTCCTGTGGAAAACAATATGGAGATTCCTCAAAAACTTAAAAATAGAACTTCCATATGATCTAGCAATTCCATTTCTGAGAATATACTAAGAAGAATTGAAAGCAGAATTTCTAAAAGATATTTGTTTGCACAATCATTTTTATAGCAGTGCTATGCACAAAATCCAAGAGGTAGAGATAATCGAGATATGGATGAATAAACAAAATATATTATATATATGCAATGGTATTATTCAGCCTTAAAATTAAAGAAAATTCTATTACATGCTACAACATGGATAAATCTTGAAGACATTATGTTAAGGGAAATAAATCAATTGCAAACAGACAAATACTGTACAATTCTACTTATTTGAAAATGATATGAAGTAGTCAAATTCATAGAAACATAAAGTAAGATGGTAGTTACCAGGAATTAGGGAAAAAGGAAAATAAGGAAATATTTTTTAATTGATAAGGAGTTTCAGTTTTGCAAGATGAAAAAGTTCTGGAGATCAGTTTCACAACAATTATGAATATGCTTATATTACTGATCTGCACACATTAAAAATGGTTAGAAGAGGGGATGCTTGTACACTGTTGGTGGGAGTGCAAACTAGTTCAACCTGTATGAAAAATAGTGTGGCAACATCTAAGGGAACTAGAAATTGACCTTCCATGTGATCCAGCAATCCTCCTTCTTGTAACATACCCAGTGGAATACAAATCATTCTACAAAAAAGACACCTGCACATGCATGTTTATTGCCACACTATTCTCAATAGCAAAAACATGGAACAGACTCTACTGCCCATTGAAAGTAGACTGGATAAATAAAATGTGATACATATACATGAATGGAGTATAACGCAGCTGTAAAGAAGGACAAAAATCACAGACTTCTAAGCAAATTGATTGGAGTTGGGGACAACCATTCTTAACGATCTATCACAGAAATGAAGCAAATGCCACATGTTCTCACTCATAAGTGGGAGCTCAACATTAATCATGATAACACAAGGGAGGGATCAGCAGTCATGGGGCACTACCAGGGGAAGGAGGAAGGAGGGCATGTAACAACGCAAGTGGCACCTAACCCGGGGAAGTCAGGACCAGTTGGAGGCCTAAACTTCACCTGCACATACTTTACCTGTGTACCTAATTTTGGCTTGCACTCCACATCTTATAATAAAATACATTTTTTTAAAAGTTAGAATAATACATTTTACATGTTCGTTACCACAATGAAAAAGAAAAATGAATGCATACAGTTTTAAATAACATTTAAACAAATACCTATGCATCTATAACAAACATAACACAAAATATTTTCAGAACTTTGAAAATCATCCCCGTGGCTCTTTCTGGTTACCTTCTTTTTCTCCTTCTCAGAGGTAACTACTATTCACATATTTGATGCTATTCATTAATTTATTAATTTACGGACTTGTCCCAAAATATAAATTCCAAAATATTATTTTTGCCTACTTTAGGAACTATAGATACTTATATATAATGTGTCTTTTTATGTTACTTTTTGTGATTAAAATTATAATTTGAGATCTATGCATGCTGTTTGTAATTCAGTCTTTCTTATTGCTGTATAGCATTCTATTGCATAAATGCACCACAATTTATATATGTATTCCTTTGAAGATGAAATTTTGGAATATTTCTATTTTTATTATCACAAATGCTGCTGCTATAAAAAGTTATTTAGATGTCTTTCAGAACAAATGTGTGATAGATTTCCAGGAAGATGGCAGCATAGCCAGTAGGACTGCATGAGTCCCTGTGTGTGTCAGTGATTGTATGGACAATTCTGAGTGTGTTTCAGTGTGTAAATGGGTGTGTCAGAGGCTGACTGAATGGGGACTGGAGAACAAATGGCCAAGACCCTTTTAGTGAAGCTGCTGGTGCTGCAGTTGCTCTGCTTTAACCCTAGCACTTCCCAGAGTACAGAAGCTAAGTGCCATTTTCTAAAATCAGCAGAACTTTTCCTGAGAAGAACATCTGGAATGATAGCTGACCCCAACACCACAGCACTGGGTTGGATACTGGCAGTCAGGGTCATGGAGGGAATGCAGTGAGGGATCCTGAGGCACAGTCCTAAGGAAACAGTGGAGAGAAGCCACCCAAGCCTGGAACGGGCTCCAGAGCCTTGCCACCCAGTTCCAAGATCTGGAGATGGTGGCAACTGCTGGAGAGGGAGCTATCTACCACATTGGTAACAGGAACAGCAGCCAGCTGAGAAATTGACCAGACTCTCTAGTACTTGGGCAAAAAGGTACTCCATGACAGCCTCTGTGGAACAGCAGAACTGCATCTTGAGACCAGGCACTAACTCTGTGTTGCTTTGGGGCTGTTCTTTGCAACCTCAGAGGACATTGCTCTCAGTGCACAAGCTCTGGCGGATAATAGCAGATGCAGAACCCCAGATGATCCACCCACCTCCCTGAGCCAGCTCCTGGGTTATAGACGCAGATAGCAGAACTCCCTGAGAAGGAGGCTGGTGAGTGCCTAACTGACTTCCCCTCTCCCTCCAGCAACAAGTAAAAGAGATCTTGAGGGCCGAGCAGAGACAGGAGGCCTCATTCCTCAGCCATGAACTAGATGACCTGGGAGTTGTGAAAAAACTGGGAAAGGAAGGAAGGGGGAGATCCTGAGAGACACCATGTCAAGTTATTTCAGCCCTCTTCCCTCCCATGAACATGCAGGGACTACCAATGGCAGGCAGCACAGGGTGAAGATGATAACATCTTAAGTCCCAACAGTGAATAGGGAACCTGCAGTAACAGCCCTGCAGTTACAGAACCTGTTACAAGAGGTAGAACACCCCCAAAGAGACATACTAAAGCTGAGAACCTTTATCAACTTTTGTTTATTTGTTTTGCCTTGGGGGGTATTGATTTATTTGTTTGATTATCTCATTTGGTTGCTTTGTTTGTTGTTTGGTTTTCTCTTTTCGTTTCTTCCTCTATTTATTTTTTGTTGTTTCTCTGTTTTTTATTTATTTTCTTTTTCTATTTTTCTTTCCTCTCTCTCTTTCTCCTCCTTTCTCTCCCCCCCCCACCCTTTCCCTCGGATACCCTTGGCCTCAGGGTCTATGCAAGCATATTAAAGTCATATTGTGTGGAGATGAGAGCGAGTCCCAGCTGGCCCGTTCACCAGATAGCAAACATTATTACCTGCCAATAGGTTCAGAATCATTGCAGCTCCCCCCAAACACCTAGTAAGTGCTCAAAATTATAAAGAGACTTCACAATGCCACACCCCCAACCCTACATCATAATTGGACAAACTCAGAGTCCCAGCTCAAGGAAGGACAAAAGGTAGAGCAAATATCAGAAGTGACTGCTTCTCCATTTTCCACTGAGCAACAGAGTTAAAGAGAAAAGAGAACTGCAGCAAATGAAGAAAAATCAATGAAAAACTGCCAGTAACCATCAGAATCCCAGCAAAGAGTCAGTACTAGAAAGAACAGCTACTAGGGCACAAACAATGACAGTATCCCAGAACAAAAGTACCCAGAAGGTACTTATGGAGATCACAGAATTGTTGGACAGAATGAATAAAAATCAAGAAATTCAAGGGCTAACCTAAATGAAATTGCAACAGAGTTAGACAGGCTCAAGAAAGTGTACTTAGAAATAATAGAATAAAGAAATTCAGTCAAGAAATAAATAAAAAACTGACAAGCATGGGAAGCAGAATTGTCAAGCAGAAGAAAGAATCTCAGAGCTGGAAGACCAAAACATGGAATTAACCCAATCTATTAAAAATATAGAAAAGAAAAACTTAAGAAGAAAGAGGAAACTATTCAAGAGATGTGCAGTTTTATCAAGAAATCAAATCTACATCTGATTGGAATACATGAAATAGCAAGAGAAATGGTAAACACCTTGGAACAAACATTCCATGAGGTCTTTCAAGAAAACTTCCCTCATCTGGCCAGAGAGATGCCTATACGAGCACAAGAGATCCAGAGAACCCCTGTAGTGCATCTTATAAGAAGACTAGCCCCTAGACACATAGTAATTCACCTACAAAAAGTAGGTATAAAAGAAAAATCCTAAAGGCAGCAAAAGAAAAAGATCAGAATACCTACCAGGGGAGACCAATCAGAATTGCTACAGACTTATCTGCAGAATTGCTACAGGCCAGAAGGAATTGGACCCCAATCTTTAATGTTCTCAAAAATAAGCAATTTCAACCAAGAATTTTCTACACAGCCAAGCTAAGTTTCATAAGTGACAGAGAAATAAAACTCTTCCCAGACATCCAATCCCTAAGAGAATATGCTGCTTCTAGACCAGCTCTACAGGAGATGCATAAAAAGGTGCTGTGCAAGGAAGAAAAAAGAAACAAATGAAAGACCATATACTTCATAAGATGACATTCAAACACAGAAGTAGCAGAGCATACAGCACACCTGCAAAATGAAAACACACACACATATGAACATAAAAATTAAATGAAAACAAAACAGCCTAATAAGAGCATTGTGTCAGGGACAAACTCTCACATTTCAATAATTAACCCGAATGTGAATAAACTAAAAGCACCACTGAAAAGACATAGAATGGCAAACTGGATAAAAAACACATGACCTAGTAATTTGGTGCCTCCAGGAAACTCATCTTACCACAAAGGATGCCAATAGACTCAAAGTTAGAGGATAGAAAACAAATTTTCAGGTGAATGGATCACAAAAGAAGACAGAAGTCACAATGTTAATATAAGACAAAACAAACTTTAAGCTATTAAAAATTTTAGAACATACAAAAGTACAATAAATAATGAAAAAGTTCAATCCATCAATAAGGAATATCCATCCTAAATATATATGCACCAAACACAATAGCCTCAGCTTTTATAAAGTTTTAAAGAAAACTAAAAAAAGATATTAACTCTAACACTATCATACCTGGGGACTTAAATATTCCACAAACAACCCTAGATATGCCCTCAAGGCAAAAAAATCAATCAAGGTAACCAGAACTTCAACTTAATGCTTGACCAAATAGACTTAGTAGATACCTATAGAACACTCCACCCAACAACCACAAAATATACATTCTACCCATCATCACATGGAAAATACTTCAAAGTTGACCACATCCTCAGTCATAAATCAAGCATAAACAAATTTCACAAGATTGAAATACTGCCATGCGCTTTCTCATACCACGGTGCATTAAAAATAAGTATCACCACCAACAAATTTACCCCCAAACTCACCAAAGACATGGACACTAGACAGCATGATGCTGAACAACTACTGAGTCAACACAGAAATCAAAACATAAATCAAATATTCCTGGAAACAACTGAAAATGAAGAAACATCTTACCAAAACCTCTGGGATGCCATGAAAACAGTTCTAAGAGGGGAACTTATAACTCTACAAACACACATCAAAATAATAGAAAGACAACCAGTTGACAGCCTAACAAATCACTTAAGGAAGTTGGGAAGGCAAGACCACCAAAATCCTAAATTCAGCAGAAGAATCCAGATCACCAAAGTAAAAGTCCAAATATGGAGCACAGAAGACAAAAAATACCATAGAAAAAAACCCAATGAAACAAAAAGCTGGTTCTTTGAAAGGATAAACAAAATTGATGGACCTCTAGCCAGAAGGATCAAGAAAAAGCCCAAATAAACAGAATCAGAAATGCAAAAGATCAAGTCACAAAGAAATACAAAAGATTATCAGACATTACTATGCACACCTTTATGGAAACAAAGTCAATAACCTACATGGAATGGAGGACTATCTAACACCATACAACCTCCCAAGGTGGAAACAAGAAGAAATTGAGATTCTAAACAGACTGATAACAACCCAGGAAATTGACTCCATCATAAGAAAACTACCTACCAAAAAAACAAAACAAAAAACAAAAACCTTGAATCAGACAAATTTCCAGTAGAAGTCTACAAAACATACAAGGAGGAACTGATACCAATTCTATTGAAAGTATTCCAGGTAATCAAAAAAAGACAGAATGCTTCCCAAGTCATTTTATGAGCTAACATCATACTAATAACCAAACTGGGTAAAGATCCAACAAAGAAAGACAACTACAGGCCAATATCCCTAAAGAATATAGATACAAAAATTCTCAACAAGATTCTAGCAAATTGGACCCAAAAGCACATCTCAAAAATCATCCACCATGACCACGTAGTCTTCATCCCTGGGATGCAGGGCTGGCTCAACATCTGTAATTATGTAATTAAAGGCATCAACAGATGTAAAAAAAATGAACCACATGATTATATGCAGGAAAAACTTATGATAAAATCTAGCATCGCTTCTTGAAAAAACCCTCAAACGCCTAGGCATAAAGGGAAATAGTAAGAGCCATCTATGAAAAACTCATAGCCAATATTGCTAAACAGACAGAAATTGAAAGCATTTCCCTTGAAAACTGGAACAAGACAAGGCTGCCCAATCTTACTCCTCCTGTTCAAGATCTAGCTAGAGGAAGAAAATCAAGGGCACCCAAATAGAAGAAGAAGAAGTCTTTGTTGACAATATGATCCTATGCCTCAAAAATCCAAGAGAATCTGTCAAAAATCTCTTTGCACTGATAAAAGACTTTGGCAAAGTCTCTGGGCACAAAATAAATGTGCAAAAGACTTTTGCATTCTCATACACCAACAACAAACAGGCAGAGAACCAAATAAAAAGCATGCTCCCATTCACAGTAGACACACACACACACACACACACACACACACACACACACACACACACACACACAAATGAAATACCTCGGCATCTTCCTAACCGAAGTGGAAGTGAAAGATCTTTACAATGGAAACTACAAAACACTGCTCAAAGAAGTCAAAGTCAAACAAGTGGAAAAATATTCAATGCTCATAGATCAGAAGAATTAACATTGTTAAGATGTCCATCCTACCCAAGGCAATCTACAGATTTAACTCTATACCCATTAAATTACCAACGTCATTCTTCAGATCTGGAAGCAATAATACAGAAATTCATATGAAAATATAAAAGACCACAAATAGCCAAAACAATCCTTAGCAAAAGAAACAAAGTGGGAGGTATCACACTTCCAGACTTTAAACTTTATTATATGGCTACAATAATCAAAACAACCTGGTGTTGGTAGAAGAACAGACATATAAACCAATGAAACAGTATAGAGATTCCAGAAGCAAAACGTCAATTTCTCAGCCAACTAATCTTCGACACTGCCTCCAACAACAACCACTGGGGAGAGGAGAACCTATTCAGTAAATGATGCTGGGAAAACTGGTTGACCACATGCAGAAGAATGAAACAGGACCCCTACCTATCACCATACACAAAAATTAACTCTAAATGGATCAAAGACCTAAATGTAAAACTCCAAACTATAAGAATCTTAGAAAATGCAGGAGACACGCTTATGGAAATTGGAACTGGCAACCAATTCCTGGCCAAAACCCCAAGCGCCACTGCTATAAGAGATAAGATAGAATAGACAAGTGGAATCAAACTGAAAAGCTTCTGCAAAGCAAAAGAAATCATCTAAAGAACGGGGAGACAGCCCACAGAATGGGAAAAATATTTGCCAACTGTATATCTGACAAAGATCTAACATCTAAGATCAGCAAGGAACTCAAACATGCTGAAAGGAAAAAAACAAAACAAAACAAAAGCCCCATTAAAAAGTGGACAGAAGACATGAATAGATACTTTTCAAAAGAAGACATATGAGCAACCAACAGACACATGAAAAATTGCTCAACCTCACTAATCATCAGAGAAATGCAAATCAAAACCACATTGAGATACCACCTAACTCCAGTAAGAAGGACCATCCTTAATTAAATAAAAAACAACAGATGCTGTCGAGGATGTGGAGAAAAGCTAACGCTTCCACACTATCAGTTGGAGTGCAAACTAGTTCAACCTTTATGGAAAAGTGTGGCAATTCCTAAAAGAACTAGAAATTGACCTTCCATATGATCCAGCAATTCTGAGAATATACCTGGAAGAATTTAAATCACTCTACAAAAAAGATACCTCACACACACATGTTAATTGCAGTACAATTAACAAAAGAAAAAACATGGAACCAACCATGCTGCCTCTCCAAACTGGACTGTATTTTTTAAAAAGTGGTACATATATATGATGGAATATTACACAGTCATAAAGAAGAACAAAATTATGGGCTTTGCAGCAACTTGAATGGATTTAGAGTCTATAATACTCAGTGATTTATCACAGAAACAACTGACTCCCATTATGTTCTCACTCATAAACGGACCCTGAACATTTGCCATAATACTAAAGAAAGGGATTGGCAGTAGCTGGAAACTGCCAGGGGAGGTGGGGGTTATATAACATTAATAAGGGTACCTGATCTCAAACCAGGCAAAGTGGGGACCAAAGGGAAGTTCAAACTTTATCTATATGATGACCACTGGCACACCTAATCCTGAATAGTACCCCACATCATTAAAATAAAATAAATTTATAAAAAGAACACATGTGCAAGAGTTTACCTAGGAATGGCGTTGTATGTTTAACTTTGTTATGTAAGGATAGGTTGTTTCCAAAGTAGGTGTACCAATTACATGCCCACTAGCTGTGAATAAGAATTCCTATTGCTCCACATTCTCACCATGCCTGCTATTAGACTTTTTTTTTTCAATGTTGCCAGCCTGATTAAGTAGAGTGGTATTTCAAATAATTTTTCTGATTAAAAATGATATTAAAATATTTTAATGTATTTGAGAGATGTCTGTGCTTTCTTTCCTTTCCTTTGAAGCCCATTTTTGTAGTATGTGGGGTTTTTTTTCTTATTGATTTGTAGAAGCTCATTACGTATTCAGGACATGGATTCTTCCTTGCTTATTTTTGTGACAGATATTTTCTCTCAGTTTGTGTTATCTTTTCACTTTCTTTATGATATAGAGCTGATGTCTGCATAGATGAAAAGGACCCTGGGTATCCAAATGGCTTCTGAGACAAAATGTCTTGCTAGATCATTATCTATGTTTCTCGTCCTCCTCGTCCTCTTCCTCTTGCAGAGAATGAAGAACAATCCTGAGTCTTAGCCTACTTACTTATAGCATTTGAACTAAATATCTTGATTCTATTCCCTGTGCCTTCAGATATTGACCTAGACCCTTTGTGATTGCATTGCTGACACAGAGCTAGGCTTAGAAATCACCAGCCCCAAGAGCTTGATGAACTAGAGACAAAGATGTCTGTGTTTCAAATACACACATAGGAATCTGGAAACTTTAAGGTGACGGTAAAAATCCTACAGCTTAGACTCATGGTCATCTGGGCTTTCATTAGTCTGAAAAAATAATGAGTGACTCCACATACCCTTTCATTGTCAAAGCCTCTTCCAACCTGCTTTCAAAATATGACTGGATCTCCATACACAAAATGACTAAAAAGTTCAAGTGGTTTATTAATTATTAACTCTATAATGTACCCATATGTATATATACATATATATATATATATATATATATATATATACACAAACACACACATATATATAGGTAAAGTTTGCATATATATCTATTAGTGTGTATCTAAATATGTGTATACATGTGTAATCGCTGCTCATGTTCCAGAATTCAATGTGATACAGTAGGAATTACAAAAGATAAGACTATTAACAAATTATACATGATGGCTTTACTGTATAGGTACTATTACACTTCAGAATGAAAGACAACTACAAATAACACTTTAGTGACTAGATGTTATTTTAGCAAATTTGGATAAAATTTCCCAAATCAAAAAGCGATCTTGGAGCAGCAGTTAGAGTGTAATTCTGATCTGTGGATTCAAGAGAGGATTTGTTGGCTTTATTTATATGATTTGTTTAAAACATCAGATTTCACAAAATTACTAAGCTAGAAGAAACCATACAGCTCTAGCTCAGTCTCTGGATTGTGATTGTTAAAGGAACTCAAGAAAAGAGGATATCCTCATTAAGAGTAGAATCCAAATTATGAACATGAAGGTCTTAACTACAGTTATTTACTATAAAAAAAAGTACCTGTATCTGCTGATCAGACTCCCCAGTTTTCTCATTTCTGCACAGAATAGACACATATATCATCCCTTATTTAGGGCTTCCAATTAATGGCCAGCTATAAATATATACACCTGGTATGGGGCTTCTTTCATTTAATGAGGTTGACCCAAACTCCCCTCACTTCTCCTAATCATTTTCTACTCTCTCTTTAGACTTCATCTGAAAAATACTTCCTCATAGAGGCCTTTGTTGAACCTCTTGACTAGGCATATCCATTTGTTTATGCTCTGTTGGAATCATATATCTGGTCTATCCTAACCCTCATCATCCCTGTAATCACTGTAATCACCTAGATCACTGAAGAGAACACAGTAGGAGCTGACTGGTTAAAAGGTGTTAAGGGGGTGAGTGGCTGAAGTGCCAGGCTAAATGTAGAAATCGAGTCTCCTGATTTCCAGGATCAAAAGACTCTTTCCCATCTTGCATTCCCTGGACTTATTTCAGGACTCCAGGCTCTTGTAAGTGATGCCCAGAGGATGCCCTCATCATTCCTTCTCATGTGAATGTCTGTCACTGTCACAGTGCATTTCTAGGTAAATTTCTGACGTATTCATTGCCTACATTGGGCCATGCCCTATGCTTGGATTGAGGAACAAAGGGTGTGAACATTGCTCTTGAAATGCTTTTTGTTTAATAGGAAAAGGTAGCATATTGGCTCTAGAGCCAGATTGCTTGAGTTCAAGCTTTAGCTTTCTCATTCCCAGCAATGAGAACTTGTACAAGTTATTTAATTTTTTTCTGCTTCAGGTTTCTTACCTGTCAAGTAAAGATAATAACAGTATCTATCTCATAGTGTTGCCATAAAGATTAAACAGCCAATATTTTTAAAGCACTTAGAATAATACCTGACTCATGGTAAACACTATTTAAGGATTGACTATTATTATTATTATTCTACAAATAAGTCTTGGATAGATATTTAATTCTGGGAAAGTGCTCATCTGTAGCATTATTTTCTTGTCTTTTTTTGGGTAAAGAAACTAGTCCTGCTGTATTTTGTTGTCTGCCTGTCTCTATACTTACTGGCTATGTGATCTTGGACAAGTTCCTTATCTTCTCTAAGCCTCACTTTCCTCACCAGTAATATGGGAGTGGCAAAAATACCTATCTCATAGGCTATCATAAAACTATAAACAGAAGTTAAACACCCAAATCTTCCTGATCCATGATAAAAGCTCAGTAAATTTTAGCTGTCTACTGAGGTGGTACCCAAGAAATGGAGACAGTTCCCAGATGCTGGGAAAATTGGGCCACTATCAAACTTTCCTTCATGAAGTGTTGTTTTATGGACACTAACTTTTTTGATGTCAAAAATATATACCCATAACTTTAGCACTAATTCTTGCTGCCACAGGTAGCAAGGCTTAGCTGTTTTCCTGTTCGCCTGATTTTTCAAAAGTCTTTAAATTAGTTGATCATCTTACTGTTTTATGATGTATTTCACTAAGTGTTTTGAAGGAATAGTGACGAATCTTTTATCAGGGCAGTCAGAAAGGGATAAGGGACTCATGAGTGTACTAAAGTCAAAAGAGGGTAAAGGTAAAATGAGCTTTCTAGACATTTTATGTAAATCGAATTTTACAAGATGTAGTGTGTGTGTGTGTGTGTGTGTGTGTGTGTGTGTGTGTGTGTGTAGCTTCTTTCACTTAGCATTATATTTTCAAGGTTCATCCATGTTGTAGTAGTATCTAACAGTATTGTGTTTCTTTTTTCTCTAAATAGTATTTTGTTTCATGGATATACCATGAGTCTGAGAGGGGATGGGGACTAACTGTAGCACGGCATAAGGAATAATATTGGGGGTGATAAAACTGTTCTAAAACTGGATTATGGTAATGGTAACACAACTTTTATTCAAAGTCATTAAATTATATACTTAAAACAAAAAATATTATAGTATGTAAATTGTACTTCCGTAAAATCTTTAATTATAAAAAAAACTAAGTACAAAAAGAACACAGAGTAGGGAAATTGTTTCTGGCTTTGGATATTTAAAAAAGGCTTCTTGGAAGAGGTGCCCTGTGTGATGGGGTTTGATAAATTAGGTTGGCCCAAGTGTCAAATAATGCCTATGAATGCCTGCTGTCAGCTCTTCATAGGACATCTTATTTACTTCCCAGAACAACTCCATTTTACAGATGAGGGTATTAGATGCAGATGTCAAGTGACTTACTTAAAGCTACCCAAGTAACATGAGCTGGAACTGAGCTGGAGCCCATATCGCTCCAGCATCAAAGCCCACACCTGTAACCATTCTAGAATCCTTCTCTGGCCACTGCTCTTAAATCTCTGGGAATATGGACATATATTCATTTTGTGGACAATCTATCATGATCTTGTTAGTGAAAGATAGCCTAATTTGCCACTACCTAACTGAATTCAAACCTCATGGTGAAGTAACATAATAAAAACACCCTTCTAAAAGTGTACATGCTTAAGGCAAATGAATTGCTCAGATATGAAATTAGAATTGCGCTCTCAACGTGCACGAAAGCGGGAGGATACATTGTGCTGTAACATTGATTTCAATTACGTCTTAACCTTCAGTGTGATGATATGACATTATACTCCTCTGTCACTGACTGCTGCTATACTCTTCCTTTTATTTCTCTTGTTAAATATGAGCTTTGCTGTGCTCCATCGATCTCTGCAAACATTCTGCTGTTTACAACTTTGATAATCTTTGTGTAATCTACAGGAGTAATTGAATTCCTACAAATGTGGCTGAATTTTCAGCAGCACTGAGATGGAAAAAAAAGGGGGAATCTGACACAATGCAAGCTCCCCAAATTCAGAAACCACTTTTATTCTCTAGTTAAAGTTGACCTTTTCTCTCAGGTTTGAAAGGTTATGTCCTAATAAGTTTGGACGCTGTAATAGAAAGAATGTGGTTTCTTTAAATGAAGCAAGGCTGTAAAAGTCACATCTCTGTGGCCCTTGAGATTCCATCACTGCTGTGGCTGGTTATTATCTCATTCAAGAACATAAGGATGAAGGGGAACTCATCTGTTAAAAAAATATTACTCTCTTCTGGAAAAACACACACAACCTTGGAATCCATGGTTATGCTACATATGTACAATAATGTTCATGCTTTTCCATCAACAGAAGCACATAGAAAGAAAAGGGGCCATTGTCAATTTCTTATCTTGACTCTGCTTCTTGCTAGCTGGATGACCTTGGACAAAGTAACCTCTCCATGCCTTAGTTCCCCATGTTTAAAATGGAGAACAACAATAAAATGTACATTATAGAGTTGTTAGGAGGATGCATTAGTTAATTGGTAAAATGCTTAAATCATTTGTATAGAACAAACACAACCTATTTGTTAGCTAAACTAAATAAAAGAGGAAAATAGCACACAGAGACCATTTTGCTGAAGTTTAGGTAATGATGGAGCTTGGTATTTTTATATTAGGCTTAGAAAAGTATACCTTGAAAAAAAGGGAATCACATCAAGAAGGGTGACCTCTGGGCCTGAGTGACAGAGAGGTGACAGTGTAGAAGAGATCATAAGTGACAGCATCCCTAATAGCCAAGATTCTCTCTGCAACAATCAGGAGTGTCCAGCATTGTGCAACATTAGTGTCCTACTGTGAATGGATTATTTTTACTCTTCAAATAAGTGAAGTATCAACTGGTAAATTGTTCTGAACATTGCAACATGTTTCAGATTTTTAAAAAATTAAATGTTCAACAGTAAGAGATTATTGAAAATAAATGAAATTCATTGAATAGAAGTAATTAAAATAATAATGTAACTCTTTAAGACTTGTTATAGAATTATGTTAATAATATATTGTTATATGTCCGTGTTTCAAAAGATATAGTGTGGAAAAGATGGGCATATGATGGCCGGAGTTTTATTTGGGTTGTAAAATGATTTTCTTTTTCTTCATTTTTGCCCCCTCTTCATTTTTTTGTTTTTTTTGTTTTTTGTTTTTTGAGACAGAGTCTCACTCTGTCCACCCAGGCTGGAGTGCAGTGGCATGGTCATGGCTCACTGCAGTCTCAAAATTCTAGTTTCAAGCAATCTTCTTGCCTCAGCCTCCCAAAGTGCTAGGATTATAGACATGAACAACTGAGCCTGTTCCTTTTTTCCCTTTTTATTTGCATTTCTTTATTTTTTCCCCCATCACCCATTGATATTCATGTACAAAACCCATGTCTCATTTAAATCCATGCCAACTGCTGTGTCTTCCTGTCCACCCCAACCCCATTGCCATCTGACCCTTTAGACATTTCCTGAATAAAGACTTTGGTATCCCAGTCTCACATCAATGACTACCACCATTCTAGGACTTCAACTGCCAAAGAGGCTCCTAGCACCACACTGGCCTCACAAGGCCTTGACTTCCTTAAAGCCAAGGAGAAAGTCTGCTTCATGCCAACACCTCAGCCAGCCACACCCAGCCAGAGGCAAGCTCCCCATGGGGTCACCATTGGAAACTGCTCTTCCCTGAAATTACTGAATCAGACATCTCGTGTTGACAGCTTTCTACCCATTCAACAAACTCCAGAATATATCTGCTTAGACGTCTCATGGACGTCTCCAACTTAAAATGGCTGAAACTGAGAGAAGTCAGGCATATGACCATAGAATTAAACTTTAACCAAGTTTGCTGATGTCAGAAAATTGGAGTTCCCTTTCCTGTGAGTGAGTTTGAGACTTAAGGAGGCTTACAGATTCATGTCAAGGTATGAGATTCCACATGAATCAGCACATTGAAGGTGGTTACATGCTTAAATAGGTAGCTGAGCTTGAGGTTGTTGTACGCCACTATATCCATACGTATTGGGGTGAAGCACTTCTAGTTCTTGTTGCAAGTCTTATTTCTCACCAGCTCCAAGATGTAAACTGTCAGACACTCAAGAATGGTAGCAAGGAAACCAGGTATGGAAAAAGGTGCTGGGCATAGTGGGCCTCCTGCAGATGGAAGTGCACACTGCTCACAGAGAGATCAGCTTCTTGGGAGTGACAGCTGGTCTGCTTCCTGTGCATATAGGATATTGTGATGCTCTTTTCCCAGGTGTGGTATTTGTTGGATTTTACTCTGATTGATTCAGCCCAATATTCAGTTTACCTAGACTTTAAAGATGCCCAAGCTCTCGGTGCACAGTAGCTGCATTCTTTAGCTGCCCCGATCCTCCCGTAATGGTCAGTGACTTTTAACTTGTGATGCCTAGGCTAGTCCCTGGTATCCACTTGGCTATGATTAGACCTAGAGTTTAGAAATGTACAAGGTAGGAATCTGGTCATTCTAATGATTGGACTTGTTTTAGAAGGAACTCGTTCTACTTGTCTTTAACAGTATAGAAATAAATATGGGTTTGAATTTTTAAAAAGAATGTTTTCTTGCCTAATGAACACCACTCTAGCTTATCTGATTACAGGTCACTAGTAGATATCTGAAATATCTTGTTCAGTAGAGGTTCAATTGTCTTCCCATCACACTGCAATAAACCAATTTTGCCTCTATTTATGTATTCATTTCAATATGTTTATCAATATTCCTGTACCTATTTTAAAAAAATTTTAATTTTGAACCAGTTATAATATCTGCCCATTCCCTCATGAGTTGAACAATATATTTTATTTAATTAATTTATTTTAAAAAATTATTTCAATAGCTTTAGGGGTACAAGTGTTTTTTGGTTACTTGGGTAAGTTGCCTGGTGGTGAAGCCTGAGCTTTTAAAGTACCATCACCTGAATAGTATGCATTGTACCCAATAGCTAATCTTTTTATTTATCACCTCTCCTCCCGGCCTTCCCACTATGAGTCTCCAACATTCATTATACCACTCTGCATGCTCCTGTGTACCTACAGTGAATAGAATACTTTAAAACATGTTCATTTTATATTTGTATGCCTGGAATGATTTTAACCTGTTTAAAAATATCTTTTAACTCTTTAAGAATTCACAACATGCCCAGTGAATTTACCTATAAGAGTCAAGTAAACATTGTTGACAGAGAAGTATACCTCATGCATGGTTCAAGCCCAGGAGTGTTTTATTTATTTATTTTGGCTCTCCTTAGTTGAATCTAAAGCACCAACAGAACTTTGTGGATTTTCTGTTTTACTAAATTTATTTGTTTTTTGTTTTGTTTCGTTTTGTTTTTAGTACATTTGCAGCCAATAAATTATTCCCAATTGTTGGCAGCAGTGTTTGGGGATTTATTTTTATGGTATCTGATCACTGACAATCTTTGTAAATAGAGTAATGATTTATAGAAATCTGATTTACATTGTGTGAGAGACATCAGAGAACTAGTTTGACAATTTTTTTTTTTTTTTAGTTTAAATCAACTAAGAGTATCATGCCTTCCAGAAGTAGAATGGCCCTTTGCTTTATGGACCAGTGAGATCTTCTCTTTTTGCGCTTACTTTTGAACCATGGATGAAGTCGAAGAATAGGAGCTACATGCTCTATTTCTTTGCATTTGTATGTTTACATGTCTGGAATTCAGAAATTCCTTTATCTCTGGTTGTGTGAGTATTGCTTTCATACCTTTGAAGTGTATTGTAATAATATACTGGAATATAAAATCTCTTAAAGGAGGCTTGTTATTATCAGTGTACACAGCTAGATTGTACCCATATAAATTTAATATTCTTAAAATTTTATAATAATAAGGATATTGAATTGCAGACTTTTAAATATGCTATATTTAAAAGTACTTTCCTATAAAACAATTTTAATAATTTAAGTTTACATAATTTAGGTAAATCTTTGGCTAACAAGACAAGACCAATCTTTACAATTAAAGAAAAAAGAACTGTCTATGCTTGTCTATTGTTGTTAAATATTTACAAGCTAACATTTTTTAAACATGTGGGTCTATTTTTTCTAAACTTATACATGTACACTTATTACATTGACTAGCATTACTTTTAGTTATTGTATAACATTATAAGAAAACATAAATTTAGGTTCAACCAAATTGAATCATTGTTCCAATAAACTTATGTTTTCACAATAATAGCATCTTTGCTTCATTTCTTTTGGGTCTTTGTTGTTAGGTGCATATATGTTTATAATTCTGGATGGATTAATCCTTTTATCAGTATATACAAAGGGTACTCCAACCCCCCAAATGGAATTATTTCTTGGAAGAAGCGGTCCCTTGCAGTGCAGGCTTATCCTGTTAGGTAAGTGTTCCAGGAGCTCATCAGCATCAGTGTACCAGCTAGCGAGAGGCCATATTCGGCTTCAGTGATTTTTTTTTTTCCTCGAAAAAAAAAAAGGTTGCCCATTCATGATGGGAGACTTACACAATCTGCCATGCTGAGTGTTCAGCAGTTTTTGACGAAAAATGGCACTAGCCTCGTGCCTAACCCTCCCTATTTACCTGATCTTGCCCCCAAGCAACTGTTTTTTGTTTCCCTGGATGAAAAAAGTTCTCAAAGGGAAATGTTTTACCAATGTAGAAGAAATGAAACCAAAATGGTGGAAGCACTAAAAGGTTGTTTTAGCCGTGGAAAAAGCATCTTGACAGGTATATTACATCAAATGAAGAGTACTTTGAAGGAGACTGACCTTTAAATGTGCAAGAATAAATACACGTTTTAACAAATAGATTCTGTTTTTTGGGGGGAGTCCCCTCTCATAATGTTCCCCCTCTTCTCTTGAAACAATGTTTGACTTGGAGTTTGTTTTGTGTGATATTATTATAGCCACCCCAGCTATCTTTTCATTTCTATATGGATGGAGTATTTTTTTTATTATTTCACTTTCAACCTATTTGAAACTAAAGCGAGTCTCTTGCATAGACATCATATCGTAGTTGTACCACACTTTTTAAAAAAATCAATTTTTCCAATCTCTGCCTTTTAATTGGATACTTGAATCATCTGACACTTAATATAATTACTGATTAAAAGGAACTTATTTCTACCATCTGTATGTGTTTTCTTTAGGTCTTATATAGTTTTCTTTTTGATTTCTACATTTCTGTCTTATTTTATGATTAACTGATTTGTTTTTACTAGTGTACCATTTTTATTTCCTTATTTCTTTTTCTGTGTATATTGCAGGTATTTTTCTTACTGGTTACCTTGAGGATTGCAATTCACATCTATACTTTATAATAATCAAGTTTGAACTAATACTAACTTGCTTTTCATAGAATACCAAAAATACTCCTTTACAGCTCCACTCTCCTTATGTTATCATCAAAAATGCATCTTATTACATTGTGTGTCAATCAAAATATAATTATTGTCCTAAGTCATTTATCTATTTATTTATTTTTGAGTTGAAGTCTCACTCTTTTGCCCTGGCTGGAATGCAGTGGCACACTCACAGCCACTGCAGCCTCGACCTGCTGGACTCAGGCAATCCTTCCACCTCAACCCTCCAAGTAGCTGGAATTTCAAGCATGCACCACCATGCCTGGCTAATTTTTCTTGATTTATTGTAGTGACGAGTTTTTGCCAACTTGCCCATGGTGATCTCAAACTCCTGAGCTAGGGCAATCCTCTCACCTCCACCTTCCAAAATGCTGGGATTACAGGCATGAACCAACATGCCCAGCCAGTTTTTTCCTTTTAAACATATAGGGAAAACCCTTTTTGATATTTTTAATGCATTATTCTACTATCTTTTAATTATCTTTAGTGGCGTCAATCAATAATTAAAAGATAATCAAAATTTTAAAATGTTGGTCTTCAAGAAATATTGTGAAGGGAACTCACAGAATAGAATAAAATATTTCCAGATGATTTATCTAACAAAAATTCAGATTATACGTTTAAAAAAACTCTCAAAATTAAATGATATGAAAACAAACAATCCAATAAAAATAGACAAAATATTTGGACATGTATTCACCAATGAAAACACATAATCATATAAGCTCACAAAAAGATTCTGAAAATCATTAGCCATTAGGAAAATTTAACAAGATGATACAAGGTGATAGTGCTATGTGCAGATTAGCATGATGAAAAAAATTGACAATACTCAGGGCTGGGGAAGTAAGGAATATGTGAAACTCTCATGTATTATTGACGGGTAGGTAAAATAATATACCACTTAAAAAATTTTACACGTTTCTTATAAAGTTTACTATACACCTACTGTGAAGGTCAGCAGACCCATTCCTTTGTATTTCCTCATTGAAATGAAAGCTTGTGTTCAAAAAGTAAATTCTAGGAGAATATTTATAATGGCTTTCTTTGTGATTGTCCCAAATTTGAAACCACTCAGATGTCCTTCAATAGATGAATGCATAAACTGTAGTCAATTCCCCCCACAGGAATACTACTTAGTAATAAAAAGAAGTAAACTACCAACACGTGTAACAACGTAGATGAGACTCAAATTTTTTATGCCAAGTGAAAGAGACCAAAATCAAAGACTGAATTCTATTGATTCCATTTATACAGCATTCAGGAAAGACAAAACTAGAAAGACAGAGAAAAGACTTGAGGTTGCCAGGGTCTGTGAATATGGAGATAAGTTGACAATGAAGACATACAGGAAGGTTTTGGGAAGTGATAAAGTGTTTTAAATCTTGATTGTGGTGATGATTGCATGGTTGTATCCATTTATCCACATTCAATGAACTACACACTAGACAAGATGAATTTTATAATATGAAAGTATATATTATTGTAGCACTATTTATAACAGCAGAAACATGGAATCAACCTAAGTGTTCATCAATAAATAAATGAATAAAAGAAATGTGTTACACATAAACAACTGAAAACTATTCAGTGATAAAAAAAGAACAAAATCATGTAATTTGCAGCAACATGAATGGAATCAGAGGTCACTATCTTAAGTAGAATAAGTCAGGCACAAAAAGATAAAATCACATGTTCTCACTTATATATAGGAGCTTAAAAACTTTGATCACATGGATGTAGAAAGTGATAGAGACTATGAAGGATGAGTAGGTGGAGGGGGAAGGATGAAGAAAAATGGGTTAAAGGGTCCAAATAAGCAGTAAAATAGATGGAAAAATTCAATTTCTGATAGCAGAGTAGGGTGACTATATTTAACAAAAGTGTATTGTACTTGGTTGATGGATACCCTAAATGCCTTGACTTGATTACTATGCATTATCTGTATGTAACAAAATTTCTCAGGTACCCCATAAATTTGTACAAACATTTTTTAGCAAGTCAGCTTTATTTGTTACAATAAATAACTGAATTCTCTACCTTAAAAAAGAGAGAGTATATATTAATCCAAAAAAGGAAAATAATACGGGGCATTGTTCTACAAGTCTAATTAAATCTTCAAAGTCATCCTATGTTGCAAATACTGTAACTTTTTCTATTTTACAGTTGAAGAAAGTGAGGCAAAAGGAAGCCAGGTAACTTTCTTCTGGATTATGTAGCCATTAGGTAGGACATAAGCTCCAGAGCCTTTGCTCTTAACCACTAGGATTTGCCATCAGACAGATTTATGCGAGTGTTGCAGCCACTATTGTATGGAGACCATAAATTCCAAAGGACCAGAATGCCACAGCTGCTGTCCAGGCCACAATCTCCCATTTGCTCTAATACCTAAGTACTTAAAGTATCAAAAAAGTGGGGAGAGTAAAACAGATTGATGAACTTTCATTCCAAACTATGGGAAATATTGGTGAAATGAATTCTTCCCCGAAAGTAGAAAATCTTTCCTAATTATTGAATTCCGTTTGCCACTCATATCTGATGGTGAGCACTGCTAAATTCATACTGCTTTGCTGTTTTAAACTTTTTTCTTTCTTATTCTTCTACATTGATAACCAATCAATCAATGGCTATAAATAAGAATATGTGCATGGATAAAGATAGTATTTATTCCACTATTTAAAATACGCCAAAATATTCTTAGGAGCCCGGAAGAGGTGATCTTCTTCATTTGTGTATTATCTTAAATATTTACAAATTCAAACTCACAAAGTTGCAGGCAGTCTCACAGAAAGAGGTGTTCACCCTCTAGTTTTCTCCAACAATCCTGTCCCATTAATTAGAGATCCAGTTCATCCATTAGCAACCACAGTTTAGAGAGCTGGCAGAACCCAGAACTTTGAGGTTGAATTACATGCAAGAGGATGATTTCATTTTATCTCCCAGAATACAGATTCAAAAAAAATCAAACTATTTATGTTTACATCAGTATGAAAATCATCCAAGGAGTTACTTCATAGAACTTGACACACCAGTGTACTTAAAAGAGAACCTCCATCCCTCCAACCAATTCTAGGAACTTATCATCATATGTGGGAATTTAACGTAACTATCAATTAGAGGAGAAATGGACTCTGCATATAGACACGTAAAACCTCTACCTGTTTTTATATAAATATAGAAAATTTATATAGCTTAAATATACTCATTATAGAGAATATGGAAAAATATACACACTATTAAAATTATCTATGATCTTACATCATGGATAGAACTTTTTAAATAAAATTAAGATCATAGAATATATAATATATCCTGGCCTACATTCAGATTATTTTGCTTAAGAGAATACCATATGTATGACTTCGTGTCACTAGATATTCTTCAGCAATATGGTTTTAATGGTTTCATAATATTTCATTGTATGGTCATATAATTTATTTCACAAATCTTCACTTGTGAATATTTATGTTTTTGTAATTTATCACTATTATAAATAATGTTGTGATACCATCCCATGTGCATTTCTGAGTATTTCCTTTGGCTAAATTTCTAGAAGTAGAATTACTGGGGAGAAGATATAAATACTTTTATAAACTCTTCTTGCCAAATTACCCTCAAGAAAGTATAAAACAATTTATCCTTCTACTACCAGTGACTGTATTATCAACCCACACACTTGACAACAGGAGATACTCCATATGTAATTTAATTTTTTGTCAGTTTGATAGATGAATAATGGCATATCATTGCTGTTTTAATTTGCATCTTTTTAATTACAAAATAGGATGATTGTGTTAGGTCCATTTTATACATATGTATGCTTATGAATGTCAATTTAAATCCTATGCTTCTTTTTTATTGGATATTCCTGTTTTCCCCCTTATTGAGCCACTAAAGTTGTTTAATTATTAACTATAACTATATTAGCTTTGGAAGAAAAACTGGTGATAAGAATGCACATAGAAAAAATTCTGATAGTATATACCCCAAACCATTAATGCTCGTTATTCAGTCTCTGGAGTTAAGATAAGGGGAAAGAGAAAAGCATTAGTTATCCTCAGTTTGCCTCTCCAACTTTACCCATTCTCCAGCCTTTCCTGTTCTACCCTGTGCCCCAGGAGGCTGACCTCTATGTTCTTGATTGCTAGGGCTTCCTTGCCCTCAACCTGCCAGTTGGTTTTGACTGATGGGCATCCATGACAATGGATCAGGGAGCAAGAGAAGAGAGGGGAAGAGTGTTTATGTCCTCTCCCCACTCCCTTCCTGTTTTTCTGTGATTCTGGTAGAGCTTGTAGTCCTCTGTGCTCTCCACTTCTATCAGAAAACCTTGCTTCCATGGATCCAACTGCTGATCTAGAAATGGCAACTCTTCTCCTATGGTCATCACTTTCAACCTGGGTGACAACAGTTTTCTGCCGCCCTGGTCCTTACTACATCAGCATCCTCTGTTGATTCCCTTCACCTCATTGAGCTCATATCTCTGTATAGTGCACTTTTATTTAGTTCTCTATTTCAACCCCCTGAGTCATCTGCTTCCTGCCAGGACCCTTTCTCACATAGAAAGGAATTAACTTTTCACTCCAAATATTCCTATAGTTTTGTTGACTTCATTTTGTTCACAATAATTATATATGAATTTTGTAATTAAATAAAAATCTTTTTAGAGTCTTCTCTTGACTTCTTGGATTTATTCTTTTATCTTTTGATAAGCATTGTTCATTTTGCTATTGAGTTATTGGCCTCTATCATTAGTTTGTAAGAGTTCATTAACTACCACAGACTTTTAGCCATTGCATAGCAACTATATGATAAATGTTTCCCAAGTCTATTATTTATCTTTTGATTTGTTTAAAATATGTTTGACATATTTTTGACATAAAATTATATTTAGTCAAATTGTTTGCATATTCTTCTGTAGCCTCTGGATATGCTGTCCTAATTAATAAAGCTTTATAATCATATATATATGCACATTCTTCTAAATTGTTTTCTAATGACTTCATTTGTGTTTTATTTATAAGTCTATTCATTCTCCAGTGGGTGTACATTTAGGTTGTTTTCAATTTTTGAATGTTTTGAATAATATCGTTAAAAATATTCATATGCAACTATTTCTGTTGATATCAAGAGTATTTTTCTATATGATGTGAGGTAGGGGTTCAGTCTCTTTCACAGAAAAATTAAAATTAATACAACACAAAATATGACTTTACACTCAAGAGTTTTGCAAAAATGTATAAAACATTTCTGGTGGGCATAATGAGCAAATTCTTGTCTCAAAAGTTACTGGAGGTAGTAGTCTTTTTGGAAAGTAAAATGGTAATATCTCAGATTAAAAGTATACATGTTGTTCAGTCCATGAGTTCCACTTCTGGGAATCTAACGCAAAGAAATAAAAGCATCAATACATTAGGACATATATATCACGGTGTTTATTACAGCGTTGCTTGAAGTAGCAACAATAAATGTTGATGACAAAAAAGGTTGAAAAATCTACGTATTGGAATACTTTCCAGCCACTTAAAAGAATGAATTATAGCTGCAACGGTAAGAAATATTTCTATGAGGTATTGTTGAATAAAAAAGAAAGGTAAAGAAATATGTTTCATCTGCTAGGGGAGGGAGGGGCATATCTCATTAACAGGGGTACCTCATGATCAATGTTTGTATACCAAACTCCGAATTGTACCCCACATCTTTATAATAAAAATTTTTCAAAAGAAATATGTTTCATAAGATACCATTTTTATCAAGCTAACAATGACAAAAAAGGTGTGTGTATGTGTATGCTCATGCACATGTGTAAATTTGCAAATAGTTGAAGAGAAGCAGAGAAGAATTTATAACTGTTTTGTTAACTTAGGTTAATTAGTTACTGAATTTGGAAGTGGGGCAAAAAATCCACTTATTATATACTTTTTTTTGTTTATTATAATAAAGGAAAACTTTTCAACTAATTACAAAACTTCTGACACCAAATGTGTGGGTTTTCTACACCAAGTAATTCTTCCATTCTCTGTGGACTCTAACTGGGTGTCCCGCAATTTAAATCAATTCTGATCCCAACAACTGAATTTAGCACAGGCCCTATAAGCTAAGGGCTCAATCTCACAAGATATGAATGAATAGCCAAATGAAGAGGTACACAGGGTGAGATCTAGAAAGGTCCCAAGCTCAGATGCTTCATTCTCTATGGAATTTGGATTATCCCACCCTCAAGGTATGCGAATGTGTTGACCAACCTAAAATGGCCTATCATCCAGGGTTTTGATGATGTTCCATTGTGTAGGCGTGATTGATGAACCATTGGCCACTGGTGATTGAATTCAGTTTCCAGCTTCTCTTCCTTCTCAGAGGTCTGCTGTGGAGCTGAAAGTCCCAACCTTCTAATCACATGGTTGATTTCTCTGGTGACCAGGCCTCACTCTCCAGAAGCCTCCTGATCACATAAACTGAAGTGTGATTGAAAGGGGCTTCTTTTGAGTAACAAAGGTACTCTTCCACCTGGCATGGCTCAAGCTTATAGTCCCTGGGTAGAACAGGTCAACATTTGGAAACTGGCAAATAAATAAATAAATAAACCAAGTTGGGTAACATAGCAAGACCCTGTTTCTACAAAAAGTAGAACAACAATTTGCCGGGCACAGTGGCATGTGCTTGTACTCCTAGCTGCTAGGGAGGTTGAGACATAAGGATCCCTAAAGTCCAACAGTTCAAAGCTACAGCAATCTGTGCACCACTGCATACCAGCCTGCCTGATAGATAGATAGATAAATAAATAAATAAATAGATAAATAAATAATTCCTACTGCTATATCACTCAGGAAATGTCAAGGGTTTCAGGAGCTCTGGTGCCAGGAATGGGGAGAAAAGTCAGATACATATTTTTTATTATATCACAGCAGGTATCTGCATAGGTATGCATAAATAAATCAGGAAAAAGTAAATCTCTATCTATTCACTTGTAAAGATGTCTATGATAAATTGTCAACCCCAAAGACCAAGTTGCATAGTAATGTGTAAGTAAGCGACAAAGAAAAGTCCTATATGTATATACATGTCCATGTGCTGATGTATAGTTGCATAACTTATTTAAAAAGTAGAATACATTTCAAATTGTTCATATGGGTGGGGGCATTTAGGAGAAAAGAAGTTAAAAAAGGGGTGGAGCAACAGGAAAATTATCACTTTGTACATATACAACATTATATTTTGTATAATTTCAATAAAAGTATTTTGTCATCTGAAAAACATAATATAACTTTAAAAATTTTTTTTAAAAGAGGAGTGGAGAAGCCCTATGATGAGACACTTTGAGAACGGTAGATATTGACATTGTCTGGGGAAAACAGGAAAGACTTAACCGAAGAAATTCTCTGAAGCAAAACTTGAAAGGAAAAAAACATTTTCTCTGGTAGTGAAGTAAGTAAAAGTCAGTCCAGGTAGAGCAAACAGCATGTGAAAAGACACAAAAATAGGGGGAAATGTATCTTAAAATCAAATGAGACAGGAAATAAAGAAGTAACTTGACACTGTATCATGGCATATACAAACTTGGGTTTTTATACTGTAGCTCAGGGTATCTTGAACTTGGCATCACGGACATTTTGGATCCATGCATTGTTGGTTGTTTAGTAGCATCCTCACTAGATGTCAGTAGCAACCCTTTCCCCCTCCCCTGCCAGTTGTGAAAATCAAAAATATCTCCAGGCATTGTTAAATGTAATGTTGGAGATAAAATCCCACCTTTGCCTCTTTGAAAACCACTGCTGTGATTAATAGGGAGTAAAGAGGTTTTTTATTTTGTTTTGTTTTGTTTTTTTCCAGTTTATCAACTGAATCCATACTAATTCTTACCTTTCCTATGGTCTTTCCAAAAGACAGATAGAAGAGAGAAAGAATGGGGCAGGAAGACAACCAGGGAGGCTGCTGCCTTTATTCATGCAGAGTGAGGACAGTCTGAACTGGAGCAGTGTCTACAGACTCAGAGGATGCACTCCCTTCTAAATTCATCTCAGATAGAGTGCCTTTTTTGATTTCTACTGCTATGTCCTGGTTCAAATAGCTCTTTTTAATTCTCATGCTGTCCATCTGCCTCTATTCTCTCCTCATCCTTCAAATCATGCTCCATATTGCTGCCAGAGAGAGCGTTCTTAAAAGCAAACAAAAACATGTTTATTCTCAGTTTAGGAACCTACAAATGGCCCCTATCATGGCAGAATTAAGAACAGTCTCAGTGAGGAGAATAATATTCTTTCTGAGCAGGGCTCTGCCTACTTCCCTGGCTTCTATCTGTCAATTTCTAGGTCATATGTCATGAAAATCTACTTGCAATTTCTTGAATGTATCAAATCTTCCTTAACAACTTCCTCTCAGCCTGGAATTCTTTATTCTTCTCCTTTCTCTTATCTGTCAAGACTCACTTCACATTTCTCCTCCTCCGAAAACCCTTCTCTACCTAATCTAGGATAGAGTTGAATATTCCCTTTCTGGATTTCAATCTTATGGTGCTTATATTGCAGTGCCCTAATAGTCTGTCTATTTATTCTGCTTATGAATCTTTTAAAATCCAAGATTGTGTTCTGGCTCATTTTTCAAACTGGGTGCCCAACACATAGTACTTATATTTTTGGAGAAGGAAGATCGAGAGAGATTCACATAGGACAGACAAACACAAGCAGAACTATGGTTATGATAACACAGTTAATTGCACAAGTAATTAGAAAAAGAAATCTGGGATAGTAAGCTTTCTCAATAATGGAATTAATCAGTACATTTATAAAAACAGATTTTTCAAGAAGAGGGAATCCTGAGCTGTCTGTGGTGAAGGGAAAAACTCTGGAGTTGTAAGAAGTCATTTTACAGATGCCAGAGGACACAAAATTATAATTGAATTTAGTTTTAGTATATTTAGATTTGGCCTTCAAATCACTGCTATATTTTTAAAAACGTTAATAGTGATGGTAAACAATTATTAATGGTAGAGTTTATAATAACAATTTAAATGAGCAAAAAGAAGGCATTCTAAAAATATTAATGTCTGCTTTCTCCTGACATGGATTGCTGACTAAGAAACCAAGAGTTGACCAAACCAGGTGAACTGGATTGCTACAGAGGTTACAAGACTGCACATCCATGGGCACGCTGGAGTCTGATTCTTATTCCTAATGTAGCCAATATAGATTTTACGGAGGAAAAAAAAACTGATTGTAAAGATGACCTGTGGTTGTATATAAGGGCTCTATGCCTGAGGAAGGTGGTTGAACATACAGTTAATTGGGACTATAAGGCAAGGCTCCAAGAAGACCCCCAAGGAGCTGGAGCAACTCCAAAGTTGTGGATTTTCTGTGCATCTGCACTGAGGGGCTGATCTTCTCTAGAACTCAGGCTAAATCAGAGCAGCCACTGGGACTATCTCATGAGTGAGCTCATGTAGGGTCCATAGGATCCTAGTCATTGCATGGGAATTGTGCTTTAAGGTGGCAAACATGTCTGCTGAGGTGTCTTCCCACGTGGTATTTTATGAATTAAAAAGAAGAGCAATAATAGCATTTTACATTCAATTCCCAGAGAAAGGCAACCAAACCTGGAATTGATTTTTTTTTTCCTAGTTCAATACTTAATGCTACATATTAAGCAATAGGATTTTACAATTCACTAGTCCTTCACTTACAGGGAATTAAGCAATAAAAATCCATTCTGTACCAAATGCCAAGAGCTAAGGCCATGCACTAATAAGCGAGTGAATGTATTGAGTGATTCAGTCAGCACATTGATTTGTTGTTTTTCCAAATATCTATTTCATTGCAATATGTGGGAACTCCTTAATAGACTCCAAGGGCGCGTTCCTCTGACTTTCTGTAACGTTTTGCTTTCTTTCCCCTGCTCCCCAAGCCCAGGACTCAGAAACCCACTGGTGTCCATGTTGCTAAAACTGTTGAGCTAGAAGCAAGAGTGTCACTGGCCAAATCTCTTGTATCAGGAAATTCCTAAGTAGAGTTTATGAAAATCAAACACGTGGATGCCCAAAGGAGGTTCATTTGACCTTTACAGGATCCTTGTGAAATACATATTATTACTTATGATAATAATATGGCTTTTGTTTGTAGAGGAAGAAAATAAGCCAAATGGAGGCTGTTGTCATCCTAAGGTCACCCTGGTAGTGAGTGGTGAAACCAGAAATGGAACCAAACGCTCTGGCTCCAGTCCTCAATCTTTTTTTTTTTTTTGAGTTGGAGTCTCCCTCGGTTACCCAGACTGGAGTGCAGTGGCCGCTCCCGGCCACCGCAGCCTCACCTGCTGGGCTCCGGCGATCCTTCCGCCTCAGCCTTCCAAGTAGCCGGAATTACAGGCATGCGCTACCACGCCTGGCTGATTTTTTGATTTATTGTAGAGATGAGGTCTCGCTGCCCAGGCAGGTCTCGAACCCGCGGGCTCAGGCAATCCACTCACCTCAGCCTCCCAAAGGTGCGGGTCCTCAATCTTAACCTTCATGTTATGTTTCCTCTCTGATCCTGACACGCTAACTTCTAGAACGATTTACTGCCTTTGGTTAATTCCTATCCACGACTACTTATTTATTAAGAAAATGGAACATGGTGAACTCTCAATGGCTAGTTGATGCACTGTTTCATGCAGAGTACTTTCTGCTCTGAGATAGCCTGGTATTTTGCATGTTGCATGGCATAGATATGAATGGAGCAGATGTGAAGAGTGGGAAATGATGGCAGTCAATAGCCTCCGAGACCACAGTTTATAAACTGCTAATGTTTTATGGAGCTCTAAAAAGGGCTTATGAATCCTCTAGGACTAGAGAGGGAAAGACTGGATTTGCTTTTCAGGGTTGACGGAGACAGGTCAGGCAGCATCTTCACATTCTGCCCAATCCCTAGAAGCTTCTTGTCCACGAATCAGGATCAGGGTTGGAGTGGAAGGACAATTACCTCCTAAATAAATTCCATCATATGGCTCTTAATCAAACCACCCCATCCTAATAGGACGGCAGAGACGGAAGGACTGGTTTAAGAGATTGCAGGGTCTTCCTGAACTGATCACAAAGGCCTCATTTGTCTATATTAGTGGTTTTTAGTTCCGTCAGTGGAGTCTTAAGAGTGCTGCAGAAGTACCTGAAGTGGCCAGGTAAAGAGGCCAAGGAGGAACATAAACGTATTGTATTACCTTTAATAAACTTATATTATATATATTACTTTGATAATAAACAAAAAAATAAAAACAAAAACATTTACCACTACCATGATCAACCCTAAACCCACTATTATTATCATTACTGACAACTACTTTTTTTTTCTTTTAAAAACTATGCACCAGGCTCTGGGATAAATATTTATAGACTTCATTCCAATTTTACACGACGAGTATATAGCAGAGTCAGGATCTAAACTCAATGTCTGTATGTCTCTCAAACCTGTGATGTTAATTATCTTGGTATATTACTGCAACTCCCTGGACTCTATCCTGCTGCCTCTTGTTGCTTCTTGCAACTTTACTCTCTGCATGAATGGGCTTTGATATAAAATTTCTGTTTTCTCAGACACCAGTCACTAGTGTATCTTTGATTCTAGCCTTCTTATGTCCTGCATTGCAGCTGCTAAATCAAGAGATAAAGTTTTTCTCTTCACCCATAGCAGAAAGAGTTGAGACTGGGGAGGTTACTGAACAAAAGACTATCTTTTTCCTTTTTTCCCTAGTTCTTACCTGGATATTTATCTGATTAATTGATTTCTATTTGCTATTAAAGATATTGTCTTCTCCAAAAATGAATGTAACCCCAAAACACCAACACACAAACACACAGACACACACACACACAGACACACACCCCACATATCTGCTATCATAATTCTTTCTTATTCTTGTTAGTACTCGCCATCTTATGTTGTGACTCGTTGTTTATGTGTTTGTCTCTTCCACTAAAAAGTGAATTTCTTGTAGGCTTGGACAAGGATAAACCTCCCCCAACACCCACATCTGGCACAGGGTATGACACATTGAATAGTTGCTGGATGAGTGAATGAATAAATGAATAAGTGTGTACAGAGAACATTTAGATAATTCTCATTGATCTTTCCCCTCTAAGTCTCCAACTTTAGACATTTATAAAAGGGTAAATTTACAGCAATCAAATTTTGAGCTACCCTGTGAGAAGATTCACTAGTCTGGAAAGGAAATGTTGACAGAATAACCTTCATAAAGGCTTTCTCTGGAAAACACCATGAAAGCAAAAAGCAAAAACACCATGGAGCGGTAGAATAATTGCCTTACTCTTAGGGTTGGGGTGGGGTAGGCTAGTACAGCAGCTCCTTTTCTTGAGTAGGTGTGAGATTAAAGTGCAGATTTCCAACTGCTGCTCCCAGAAATTCTGATTTGAGGTTAGACTCAGGATTTCTTTTAAATTTAGCAAACTCTTATATTCTACTTATTATATGTCATGTACTATTCTAAGTCCTTACTCACTTAATCATCATAATGACCCTATTTTCTTCACATTTTAGATGACTAAGCTGAGGCACAACAAGGTCACACAATGTGTTCAAGGTCACATAGGCTGTAAATGGTAAGTCCAGGATTAAAGGCAGGAGATGCACATTGGCTCTGATGCACCAACAGGTTCTTGGACCACTGTACTAGGACACTTCTAGAAAATCCTTCAACTCTAGTTTAACTCAATCTAAAAGCAGACTATTTTAAAAAGAGACAGGTTGGTGCTAGGCAAAGATAAATTCTTTCTGCATAAAAAAGACTCCTTAGGGGGCTCAGGGCAACATGCTCAGTGATGCCAAGTCATGGAGGAAAAAAAAGACTCTTGGCAGCTTCCACTGTTCTGTGAATATTGATAACCACTGCCTCATGTGATTGTTGTCCATGAGCCTGCTGGATCTGTACTGTGAGCATCTTGTGGGCAGTGATAACTTCTGATTCATGTTTAAATCCACCCACCTTGTCACCTCAACACACTTAAAACTATCGCAGACATACAGTGGGAAATCAATAACTATTCAGTAATTTAATGAATCCATGAATGCATTCATTCTTGATAATTATCTTGTTAAAGAGTTTACCTATTAGATGCTATCAATGTGCACTATTTTAGATATTTATTGTTGTAATACATTACTCCAAACTTGGTGGAGTAAAACAACACAGGTTTATTATTTTATAGTACTAGAAGTCAGAAGTCCAAAATGTGTCTCACTGAGCTAAAATTGAGATGTTGGCAGAACTTCCTTCTGGAGTCCCTAAGGGAGAATCAATTTGCTTGCCCTCTCTAGCTTCTAGAGGCTGCCCACATTCCTTGGCTAGTGGACCTCCCTTCTTTTCTGTCTTCAGTGCCAGAGATCACATCACTCCAACCTCTGCCTCCATTCTCAGATCTCTGTCTCTGATTCTGGTTTTCCTGCATCTTTCTTTTATTCATAAAGACCCTGGCAACTACACTGGGCCCACACAGGTGATGCAGGATAACGCTCCATCTTGAAATCTTTCATATAATCATATCTGCAAAGTCCTTTTTGCCATATGTCAGATAATACACTCACAGCTTCTGGGGATTACACTGGAGCGATTATTCTGCTTACCACAAACACCTAGGTCTTAATAGGGTACCACTTTTGTTTTATTGATTCATTCATTCATTTATATCCATTCATTCATTCACTCACTATGAGTCTTCATAATGAGTTAAAAATATATTTATTTAGAGCTTGGCATAGCATTGTCTTGACCGTAACAAGATTTCATAAAGATATTAGACATAAAATTAACTACAACCGTGGAGAAGAAAAAAAAAATATATATATATATATATGAATTTCCAAGGAGAGCAACACCCATGCAACTGAGAATATGCAGGAAGTTTTCACAGAAGAGGTGCAACTTAAAGAATGTGTCAAATTTGGGAATAGGAGCAGGAGAAGTAAAGGGGTAGTGGGAAAAAAAACCACCTGATAAAAAGAATAGCTATCACACATTGAACATTATTAAATATCAGACATAGTTTACTACTTTATAAAAATTACTACCCTTATTCTTTAAAACTCAACTCACATTTTAGACAAGAAACTGAGTCAGGCTGAGCAGCTTATCCAAGGTAAGTTGTAGAATATTAATTTAAACTCATCTCCTCACCCACTAGTAAGTAATTTTGCTTGCATGAGGAGTATATACAAAGGGGAGTAAAAGATAAGAATGAAGAAGGTAGGTTGGGATAAGGTCATATAAAAATTTGGAAGGCAGCCTTTCTATTAACATTCAATTAAAAATGTTGTTGTGGCTTCCACTTCTGGAAAGATAAAGCAAATGTAATTTCCACTATGACTCCCACTGTGCACAATTAAAGACCTAAACAGATTGGCTAGGTATGTCAACTAGGTGATGTCTCTAGTTTTGGTTTTGGTTTTGTCTCATATATGCCAGATTTAGCTGAAGCCAGAAACATGGAAACACCTAGAGGTGCAGAAAAAAAAATTCTCTCACAAAATCTCTCTCTTTCTCTGGTCAAAGGACCCAGAAAGTAGAAATCTACCAAAATAGAAAATTTTTAGCCAAGTGCTCTGCCCTAGCTAAACACTACAGAAAAAAAAAAAATGGCTCCACACACATTCAAGTTAACAAACACTGAGTGGGAAGTCTTGATATCTACCTTTGCTAGGCTGTCATGAAGGACCCTCCACTGCTGTGAAATTAATGAAGGCCACATTGGGAGATCCACCAGTAGTAATGAGCCCCATTGGAGTGATGTCAGGACTGTCACCATTGTCCAGCACTGAAGCCATGCCCTGTGGTATCAGTGGAGACCATAAGGGAAAACAGTAAAAACAAAACAAAACAAAAAAACACCAGTCCCTCCTCTATCCCAGCTAGAGAGGTGTCAGCGGACACTAGAGAGAAGTCAGAACTCTTACTACCACAGCAGTAACAGGAGATTGCCCCTCACTTGGGTGTTCACAGACACTCAGGAGGAAACTTAGACTTCTATCTCCATTCAATAGTAATGATATAGTACTCCCTTCCTCTACCAGGATGGTGTCACAGAAATCCTGCTAAAATAGCATGTAGATACATGAGATTCTGGATCTTATAGCATTATATCCACAATGTCCAGGTTTCAAAGTAAAAGCATTTATTATTCCAAGAGCCAAGAAAATTTCAACTGAAATGAAAAAAAAGGTAATTAATATCAGCATAAACATGACAGAGATGTTGGAATTATCTGATGAAGATTTTAAAGCAGCCATCATAAAAATGCTTCAACAAGCAATCATGGCTATGCAAATACAAAAAGTAGAAAGTCTCACCAAATAAATAGAAGATCTAAAGATGAACCACATGAACGTTTTAGGACTGAAGAATACTCAGTGGTTGGGTTGAACAGTAGGATGGAGAGAGTAGAAGGAAGAATCAGCAAGCTAGAAGATAAAACAAAATAAATGACCAATTTTATGAGGAACAAAGAGAAAATTGACTAAGCCAAATGGCAGGTCCTCTGGGGCTTGTGAGAATATAGCAAGAGATATAACATACATGTCATCAGAGTCTCAGAAGGAGAGGAGAGAGAGGTGTAGGAGTGGAAAAAGTATTAGAAGAAATAATGGCTGAAAATGTTCTATATTAGGCAAAAGACAAACTTACGAATTCAAAGAGCTACGAGAACCTCAAACAGGATAAATTTTTAAAAATCACACCAAGAAAAAGTAAAGTATCCGAATATAAAAAAGAAAGAAACATTGAAAGCAGTTTGAAAGAAATGACTTCTTATCTATAGTGAGAAAAAATTTGAATCACAGAGGATTTTGCATCTGACAGTGAGACAAAAAGGGAGTGGCAAAACATTTTCTTTCAAGATGAAAGAAAAGAACTGTCAGTTCAGAATTGTATCTAGTGAAAATATTGCTTAGAAGTGAAGGAAAAACCAAGACATTCCTAGAGGAAGCAAAACTAAGAGAATGTGTTGCCAGCAGATCAACCTAACAGTTTGGACGTCTACCCCTCCAAATCTCATGCTGAAATGTGACCCCCAATGTTGGAGATGGAGCCTACTGAAAGATGATTGAATCATGGGGTGGATTCTCCTTCTTGAGGTAATGGCTCTATTAGTTCACACAAGAGCTGGTTGTTGAAAAGAGCTTGGCACTTCCTTCTCTCTCTTGCTCCTGCTCTTGCCATGTTGGCTTCCCTTGTCTTTCACCACAAGTAAAACTCCCTGATACCTCATCAGAAGCCAAGTAGATGCCAGCACCATGCAGAACTGTAAGCCAAGTAAGCCTTTTTTATTTACAAATTACCCAGTGCTCTTTAGAGCAATGCAAAATGAACTAATATAAAGCACGGCTAAAAGAATGGCTCAAGAAAGTTCTCTAAAGAGAAAGGAAATCATAAACAAAAGAAACTTTTGAATCTTCCTTCCAAGAAAGAAGAAAGAATATGGTAAGCAGAAATACAGTAAATACAATAGGCTTTCCTTCTCCTGTTGACTTTTCTCAATTACGTTTGACATTAAAAGTAAATATTATAACAATTATGTGGTTTTAAATGTATGTAAAACTCACAGTTAAGACTACTAAAAACAATTCAAGCAACCCACAAAAAGGCAGGAACAAGAAAGTAAAATCTAAAAATAGAATACACAAAATAAAAAAGCAAACATAAATCCTAAAATATCATGGTTATAAATGGTTTAAATATGCTAAGTACAATGCAGAGATTGACATGGCGAATTTTTTAAAAACGCAAATATATTCTCACTTTAAATATAATGATATAGACAGGTTGAAAACAAAAAAGATGAAAATGATTTATCATAAAAAACATTCAACAAAGGCAAGCAGGAATGGCTACATTATTATCAAATAAAATTGGACTTCAGATGAAAGGAAATTGCCAAAGACAGACAAGAACTCAGTCCACAAAGAAGAAATACCTATCCTATGTGTGTAATTATCAAACAACAGAGCTGAAAAACATGTAATGGAAAAACTGAAACAATTGAAAGCAGAAAGAAAATCCACAATTATACTGGTGATTTCAACACCTCTCTCTGAATAACTGATGAAACAACTAGACAGAGAAAAGGCAAGGATATAGAGATGAACATGACAACACTATTAGCTAGAAGCATCTAATCAACATTTATAGGATATTCCACCCATTAACAGCAGAATACATGTTTTTCATGTGTTCATGGAATATATGCCAAAATAGGCCATGTTGTAAGTCATAAAATAAACCTAAAAGATTTAACATAATTGAATTCCCAGTGTTTTCTCTGATCACTAGGGAATCCAGGTAGAAATCAACAATATAATATTAACAGTAAATCATCAAACACTTAGAACAGCGCAGTTCTAGCTAAGCTGTAAATCAAAGGGGAAACATCAAGAGTAATAAAAATAAATACAGTGAATAGACTAAAAATTAAAATGCAACATATTAAGCTTCTTGGGAAACAGCTAAAGCAGTACTGAAAGGGGGATTTATAGTATAAATGTATACAGTAGAAAAGAAGACTCACATCAATAATCTAAGCTCCTGCATCAAGAACATAGAAAAAGAAAGTGAAATAAACCTAAAGTGTGTAGAAAAGAAAATAATAAGGATGAGCGCAGAAAATGATGAACTTGAAAACAGGGGAAAAAAAACAGTTAAAAAAATCCATGAAACAAAGAACCGTTTTTTTCCCTTTACATTTTCCCTGACAAAATTCTAGCAAGACCAACAAAGAAAAAAACAGAATAGATAAAAATTACTATGTAACCAGGGTTATCATTACAGGTTCTGCAGACATCAAAAGGAAGGTGGGAGAGGACTACGAACACCTCTACACACATCATCACTTTGAAATCTTAGTTGAAATAAACCAATTCCTTAAAAACTTTTAGAACTCTTCCAATATGAAATAGACTATTTGAGTAATGCTACACCCATTAAGGAAGTAGAATTTGCAATTTTAAAACCACTCAAAAGAAATCTAGAGTCTGAGATGGTAAAAATGTCCATCCTCCCAAATTGTAACTACATACTTATTGTATATGTATGTGTATAATGCAATTCTAAACAAAATTCCCACAAGATGTATTGTAGATATAAACAATATTATTCTTAAAGTTATCTGGAAAGGCAACTGATCCAATATAGCTAAAATAATTTTGAAGAAGAAAAAATAAATTGAGAGAAATCACTGTACCCAATTTCAAGATTTACTCTGTAACTGTAGTAATTAAAACTGTATGGAGGGAGAGATATGCAACTGGACATCTATAGGCAAAATAAAAAATAAAAAAAAGAAAAGGAAAGAAAGAAAAGAACAAGTAAAAGAAAGAAACCAAAAAGAACATTTATCTAAGTCTCACACTTCATATAAAAATTAATTTAAGCTGGATCATAGACTTAAATGTAAAAGGCAAAACCAAAATTTTTTTAGATGAAATCAAAGGGGAAATCTTTAAAGGTGAGACAAAGAGTACTAAAATTTGACATCAAAAGCACATTCACAAAAGGAGAAATTGATCAACTGAATTTCATCAAAATTAATAGATTTTTATCTGTGCAAAAAAACCTTTTAAGATGAAGAAAAAGCTAGAGACTGGAATAAAATATTTGTAAATTGCATATCTCACAAAGGGCTAGTATTTGGGATATATCTTTATATATCTCAATACTCAATGGTAAAAAAAATATAATTACAAAACAAGAAAAAACATTTTACTGAAGAGGATACAGATGGCAAGTAAACACACAAAAAGATATTAGCATTGCTATCCATTAAGAATATGGAAATTGGTGGCCCAGCCAGTTGCGCGTGGTTGTCGGCTCTCCCGGGGGCTTAAACCTGCCCCCGACTCGCCGAGCAGTTGGAGTCCCACTCTGTCGCTCAGACTGGAGTACAGTGGCCGCTCCCGACAACCGCAGCTTTACCTGCTGGGCTCCAGTGATGCTTCTGCCTCAGCCTTCCGAGTAGCTGGAACTACAGCCACCTGACCCCTGGTATTTTGATATGACAGTGGAGTTGATCAGTGCACACCACACCAGTCACAGCAGAGGCCCAGGTGCTGCCAGAGAGCCACAGTTCCTCAAGGTCTCATCTAAGTTTATACGTGAGATGTGGTTTTGCCAAGTTGCCTGGTTGAATCTCGAACTCATGGGCTCAGGAAATCAACTCACTTCAGCCTCCCAACGTGCTGGCATGACAGGCTGAGCCACCAAACCCGACCTCAGCTTTTCTAAGGTGTCTTCTCCCTACGGGGTCTGATGGAAGTTTTAGCTTTTATGAGGGGAGACCCAAAACACTGAAATTATCTTTTGGTGGGCAGGACCCTTGGAATCCAGGCTTCCCTACTAGGGACCAAGACTGCAAACTGCTGAATAGACAGACTGTAAAGCAGAGGGAAAAGTGAACAAAACCAGAAGACCCTCATAAGGAAGAACAGGTCATTGCAGAAGAGAAATAAAAGCAACCCCACCTTCCCTCAAAAACAGAATTGAAGAGGGGGAGGGAAAGGGGTAAAGGGAGAAAAATCTACAGAAATGAAGAAAAACCAAAAGAAGAGTATGGGTCTCTCCCAGACGCCTGGGAGAGCAGACACTGAGAAAACTGACTTTGGAATACAAACAAATGAAAAGTCCCCAGAATGAAGGGTCTCAAAATGC
>NW_007252452.1:0-2250 GCF_000164805.1 Carlito syrichta | reverse complement strand
CAAAATGCAAATGTAGATATCAAAACAATAATGGAGAGACTAAAAAGAATTGAGGAGACACAAGAAGAAACTAGGAAGGAGCTGATATCTGAGATAACAGTAATAAAGAATACTGTGAATGAAATAAATAACAAATTGATAAGCATGGAAAGCAGAATTACCCAAGCAGAAGAAAGAATCTCAGAGCTTGAGGACCAAAATATAGAAATAACTCAAACTCTTAAAAACACAGAAAATAAGCTAAAAAAGACAGAACAAAACCTTCAAGAGATGAGTGACTACCTCAAGAGGCCTAACCTAAGAATAATGGGACTCCCTGAGGCAGAAAGAGAAACAGAGACCATATTGGAACAAACTTTCCACGAGATCATTCAAGAAAATTTCCGTCATCTAATCAGTGATACAAAAATTCAAACACAAGAGATTCAGAGAACCCCCGCAAGACAACAAATGAGAAGACCAACTCCTAGACACATAATAATTCGCCTAAATAAAGTAGGCACAAAAGAAAAAATCCTAAAGGCAGCAAGAGAAAAAGGCCAGATCACCCACCATGGAAGACCAATCAGAATAGCAGCAGATTTATCTGCAGAAACCCTGCAGGCTAGGAGAGCTTGGAGCCCTATCTTCAAAGTCCTAAAGGATAAACAATTTCAACCAAGAATAACCTACCCAGCCAAGCTAAGCTTCATCAGTGAGGGAGAATTAAAATCTTTCCCAGATATCCAATCCCTAAGAACTTATGCAGCCACAAAACCATCTCTACATGAAACACTTAAGATAGTACTAAACACAGAAGAAAAGGAAAAAAGAACAACGTTCTTCACAAGAGTACAGGGAAAAGAATAAAATATACACGAACCAACCCCAAAAGCAAAAGAAAGACAAAAAAAAAAAAAAGAAAAAGAAAAAAGAAAAAACCAAGTGGAAGAACAATAACTCAATAAGAACTCCATGATAGGGATGAACTCTCACATTTCAATAATTAGTCTGAATGTGAATGGACTAAACGCACCACTGAAAAGACATAGAATGACAAAATGGATAAAATATCACCAGGCAACAATATACTGCCTTCAAGAGACCCATCTCACTAGAAAGGACATACACAGACTCAAAGTAAGAGGATGGGAAACAAATTTTCAGGCGAATGGAACACAAAAGAAAGGAGGAGTCGCGATCCTAATTTCAGACAAAATACCATTTAAGCTATCAAAAATTAAAAAAGATACAGAGGGCCACTACATAATGATAAAAGGTTCACTCCATCAACAAGAAATATCTATCCTAAACATATATGCACCCAACATAGGCGCACCAACATTCATAAAGCAACTTCTAGGAAAACTAAAGAAAGACATTGACTCTAACACCATAATAACTGGGGACTTTAATACACCACTCACAACCTTAGACAGATCATCAGGACAAAAAATCAGCAAGGAGATCCGGAACCTCAATGAGACTCTGGACCAAATGGACTTAATTGATACCTATAGAACACTCCATCCAAAGACCACAGAATACACATTCTACTCATCACCACATGGAACATATTCTAAGATCGACCACATAATTGGACACAAATCAAGTATAAGCAAATTTAAAAGGACTGAAATTCTGCCATGCACCTTTTCGGACCACAGTGGAATAAAAATAAACATTGACACCAACAAAGTCCCCCCAAAACCCACAAAGACATGGACACTAAACAGCATGATGCTAAATAACTCCAGGGTCAATGATGACATCAAAATAGAGATCAAAAGATACCTGGAAACAAATGAAAATAAGAAACATCTTACCAAAATCTCTGGGATGCCTTAAAAGCTGTAATAAGGAGGGGAATTTATATCCCTACAAACACACATGAGGAAAATGGAAGGAACAGAAATTGACAACCTAACAAGCCACCTAAAGAAGCTGGAAAAGCAAGACCACAAAAACCCTAATTTCAGCAGAAGAATCCAGATCACCAAAATAAAAGCCCAAATCCAGGACATAGAAGACAAAAAGATAATACAAAAAATCAATGAAACAAAAAGCTGGTTCTTCGAAAGGGTAAACAAGATTGATGGTCCCCTAGCTAGACTGACCAAGAAAAAACGAGAAAAAAACCAAATAAGCATAATCAGAAACACAAAAGATGAAGTCACATCTGACCCTGAAGAAATACAAAAGATCATTAGAGACTACTACGTACACTTGTATGGAAACAAACCTGGAACCAGAAGGAAATGGAAGACTTTC
>NW_007252451.1:670713-727622 GCF_000164805.1 Carlito syrichta | reverse complement strand
GTACCCCACAAAACTATAATAAAAATACTGATTAATTATTAAAAAAAAAAAAAAAGAAAGTCTGTAGAATTGGAGTAACTAGACTGATTAGCATACATATTGTCAATTTTTGTAGATATTGCCAAATTCATTATTTCGCCAACTAAATAGAGTGACTGTTTTCCCCACAACCTAGCCAGAATGGTCTGTTAGTAATCTGGGAACTCTAAGTTAAAATCACAATGGGAAAACTGTTTCATACCCACCAGGCTGGCACCGAGTCTTTCCACTACACACCCCAGATTCACAGGCATGTATATTCCAGGAAACATGCCCGAGATGTTCAGAGCAGCATTTTCTACAAGGGCTTGAAACTGGAAATGATCAGAATGTCCACTAATAGTAGAATGGGTAAATATTTTGTGGTACATTAAAGCAAATACGATTCAGCAGTGAAAATAAACTGTCAGTATATGTGTAAAAATGAATCAATTCAAAATAATGTTGAGTGAAAAAGTATAATTTCAGTGACTTAAGGTTTAAAAACAACTAAAGTAGCCAGGCTTGGTGGCTCAGCCTGTAATCCTGCACCTTGGGAGGCTGAGGTGAGTGAATTGCCTGAGAGTCCGTGGGTTCGAGACCCACCCGGGCAACTTGGCAAGACCTCATCTCTACAATAAATCAAAAACTAGCCGGGTGGGGTAGCGCGTGCCTGTAGTTCCAGCTATTGGAAGGCTGAGGCGGAAGGATCGCCAGAGCCCAGAAGGTCGAGGCTGCGGTGGCCGGGAGCAGCCATTGCACTCCAGTCTGGGTGACAGAGTAAGACTCTAACTCAAAAAAATAAAAATAAAAATAAAAACAAATAAAGTAAAACTGAGCAATACAAGAGGTCTTCAAAAAATTCATGGAACATGCATGTTACGAAAAAACTATATATGGATTTCAAAAGTTTTTTGCACCCATATAAACTTGTACTAACTTGTTATAACATGTCCAAACAGGATCTAGTTTGAGATACTAAAAAGATAAGATGTCAGTTACAAAGAAGCCCCTATCAGAGCAACATGAAATCTGCTAAAATTGAAGCAAGGACAAAGACCAAATATATGGTGAAGCTTGGTTGGGAGAATAGTGAAGTCATTGATGCATTACAAAGATTTCACCATTGGGACCATTTTATGAGACCAAGTGCCCCCAAGAGATCAGCAGTTTACAAATAGAAAACTCATTTTAAGAAGGGATGAAATGATGTTGAAGATGAAATCCATGGTGGCAAACCATCTATGTCAATTTGAGAGGAAAAATATAATCTCATCGGTGCCCTAATTGAAGAGAACTTTTTTTTTGTTTTTTTGAATTGTAGTCTCACTTTTATGCTCAGACTGAAATGCAGTGGTACGCTCCCAGCCACTGCAGCCTCAACCTGCTGGGCTCCAACGATCCTTCTGCCTCAGCCTTCCAATTAGCCAGAACTACAGACATGTGCTACCACACCCAGCTAATTTTTTATTTATTGTAGAGACGAGGGCTCACTAA
This sequence comes from Carlito syrichta, assembly GCF_000164805.1. Lineage (NCBI taxonomy): Eukaryota > Metazoa > Chordata > Mammalia > Primates > Tarsiidae > Carlito > Carlito syrichta. Next base: position 726,107 of record NW_007252451.1, on the reverse strand, counting down.
GTTGCCCGGGTGGGTCTTGAACCCACGGGCTCAGGCAATCCACTCAACTCGGCCTCCCAAAGCACTGGGATAACAAGCTGAGCCACCAAGCCCAGCCATAACTGATGATTAACAGCAGAAACAATACTCAATGCCACAGACATGTCAATTGATTCAACTTACACAATTCTGACTTAAAAATTAAAGTTGAGCCGGGCTTGGTGGCTCAGCCTGTAATCCCGTGCCTTGGAAGGCTGAGGTGAGTGGATTGCCTGAGCCTGCAGGGTTCGAGACCCGCCTGGGCAACTTGGTGAGATCTCATCTCTACAATAAATCAAAAAATTAGCCAGGTGTGGTAGCGCGCGCCTCTAGTTCCGGCTACTTGGAAGGCTGAGGCGGAAGGATCACTGGAGCTCAGTAGGTCGAGGCTGTGGTGGCTGGGAGCAGCCACTACACTCCAGCCTGGGCGACAGAGTGAGACTCCAACTCAAAAAAAAAAAAAGAAATTAAAGTTGAACAAACTTTCCAGTTGGTAGGTACTAAAACTGTTGCACATAGATTAGTTGCAGACAAGAGAAGAGACTTCAGTGGAAATTTTAGACAACTAGGATCAAGATCCTGAAGCATTTCTTCAAAGAATTGTAGCAGGAGGTGAAACATGGCTTTACCAGTTAAAATAGACTGTAGATTTATAAATAATTCCATAGATTTATGTCATATTTTGCTTTGTGTATTTTGAGGCTATGTTGTTAAATGTCTAATACTTTTTTTCTTAAATTATTTTTAGTTTGGTGTTTATACAACAAAACTGGCTTTATTTATTCTAAACTTTTTATATCAGTATAGCTTAGGGCTATATCTTACAAATAGTAACTGGAATCTTTCATCTTATCTGAAAATCTTTATCATAACTGGAGAATAAATCTCCTATATGTAAGATTTTTCTGATTGTTTTCAAGATTTTCTTTTATTTTTAGCATTTTTATTATGATGTGCCCAGACGTAGTTTTGTTCACATTTATCCTGTGTGGGATGTGCTGAGTTTCTTGGATCGGTAAAGATGCATCTTTATAAAATTTGTAGAAATTTCATTGATAATTGCTTCAGATGAATTATTTTAGCCCATTCTTGCTTTTTCTCTTTCCCCTCTGGGAATCCAATTATATTTATGCTAGGCCTTTCAATATCGTCGCAAGAGTCATGACAACCTTTTTAAAAATCTTTAAAAGTTTTTCTTCTTCAGAATGGGGACTTTCTATCAATGTATTTCAAGTTTATTGACTCTTTCTTTTTCTCTCACCTACATTCTGCTGTTAATGTCAACTAGTGAATGATTTAGTTTTAAATACTGTGTTTCTCAGTTGTTGAATTTTCATTTTTGTGATTTCTGTTTCTCTGTCTGGTTCTTATCTTTTCATTCACTACTAGAATATTTACTTTTTTATCACTGAGCAAAGTTGTAAGAACTGCGGTCATTATGGCTACTAATTCCAAGAACTGAGTCAGATCAGAATAGATGTCTGTTGACTCCCTTCCTCTTGAGAATGAGTCTCATTTTAAAGCTTTTTATGTCACACAATTTTCTGTAAATGTTCTATGGATAAGACTCTGGATTCTCTTACATTCCTCTGGAAATGGTTTGATTTTGTTTTATTTAGTTTTAGCGGGTGATTCACTTGGTTGGAATCAGATGAAAGGCTTTGTCTTTTGGATTTCAGTTCCATTCTTCTATCCTTAACTTAATTGCTTGCTGTCTTCCTGTGTGCATGTGAGGTTCAGAGAAGAGTTTATAAAGCAATTTCTGGTTTCCCCCTCGCTGGTTCTCTTCGTTTTGGAATTCTCCCCTCATTGTTCAGTAGCTGCAATTGTCTAGAACTCTATTATTTGCTTCTTTAGGCCACCTGAGTTTTCTCTTGAAGTTTTAGGTTCATCACATTGTACCAAATGTGATCTGTCCTCAGGCTAAAACCCTAAAAATAAATAAATTTACATTATGCTGTTCCTATCTTCCATGTGTTGACATCCTTCCAGAATCTGTCTGCTTTTCTTCACTGGACAGTAGTTTGGAAGGGTGCAGATTGTAAAAGTAGGAAGCCGAATTTAACTTTTCTGTAAAGATATTTTGATGCATAGTAATAGAATAATGGAAATGGAGATGAAAGGCAGCATACAAATGTGATATATTTTCTTAAGTTAGAAGCAAGACTTAGGCCAGGCTCAGTAGCGCAGCCTAGAATCCCAACACTTTGCGAGGCTGAGGTGAGTGGATTGCCTGAGCCCATGGGTTCGAGACCAGCCCTGGCAACTTGGCGAGACCTCGTCTCTACAGTAAATCAAAAATTAGCCAGGCATAGTAGTGCACACCTGTAGTTCCAGCTAATTGGAAGGCTGAGACAGAAGAATTGCTGGAGCCCAGCAGGTCAATGCTGGGGTGGCTGTGAGCATGCCACTTCACTCCATCCTGGGTGACAGAGTGAGACTCCACCTCAAAAAAAAAGGAAACAAGACTTAAATTCTACCCAAGAGGACCTGAGAACACCAAAGTCAAAAATACCGAAATACCATTCAATGAATACCTTCTCTGTTTCTTATTAGTGTCTTCCCCTTTTACTCATTCTCTAGCCATTTAAAAGCCAAAAACTTTCGCTAATAAATAGGAGAGGTAAGATAGAGTGAGGAAAAAAACAGAAGTTAACCAGACCTCCTCTTTGTTTGCTTCAGATTTCTAATTCAGATTCAAGTCTAAGCTTAGGGAGTTGAATCTCTTAAACTAGATACAGTGGTCAAAGAAGGGCTCTCTGAAGAGATGACATTTGGCTGAAGTTCTGAACAAAGTACATGGTTTTAACAGCATAATATTAAACATTTGGATTACGGCGCTAAGATTTATCTTTGACATTTTTATGTATGTATTTATTTCCTCTTTGCCTTCAAGCAGCTCTTGTTTTAACCACCTAACCAGACTGTGTGTTGTTTTAGGTTGTGGCCCAGGCAGTATTATTCATGTGTATGAATACAGCTGGAATCTTCATCAGTTACCTGTCAGATCGAGCCCAGCGTCAAGCCTTCCTGGAGACACGGAGATGTGTGGAGGCCAGGCTGCGCCTGGAGACAGAGAATCAAAGACAGGTACCAATTGGAAATGTCGTATGTTTCAGTTATCAACTAGCCAGTCTCTGAATTACAGGGAGCATTTTTCCCCCTCCAAAACACATCCTGACTTACACATGTTCTCTCAAAGTTTGCGCCGTGAGATTTCAGTCTAAAATAGTTATGTTAGACTTACAGGTCAAAGTGGGTAGTTCTTATTTGCCATGATCAATTAATGACTACCCACAAGAGATAAAGTGATTGTAGTCACAAAGTGATTTTCTGGCCTATTGACTGATATCTATACTATTGACCGAGATCATGATTCCTAAATATTATCAACGTTCTTACCTTATTGCCCTTTTTCTTTGAAATTGCACATTGCTATTTCAGATATGTAGCAATTCAAATTATAGTAAGCTCATAGAACAATCTTGCACTTGTCTAGTTCCCAATACTTCACCCACATTTTTAGAAGAGATATTGTATACAATAAGTACTATAAACATGAGGCCAATCCCAGAATAAGTAATACATCAGGGAAAGCAGGTTGGATTTGGGGGCAGGCTGTTTGGAGAGGTTGAAATAAAGGAATTTCTTGGACATCTTGATTGAGTGGATATTATAGGGACTTAAAAATTGCTTTGGCTGCAAATAATATGTTTCACCCAAATGGAATTAACTTTCAAAGAATAAAGATTTGCTCATGTTAAAGCTGTTAATATATTCAGAATCTACATATACCTTTGCCTCTGAAAACAATTTTCAAAGTGAAATATCAAGAATGTGTTGATTTGTTTCTGTAATAGATCACTAAGTATGATGGTCGCCAATTCTAATGCCACATGTTCTCACTCATAAGTGGGCCTTGAACACGAGTCACAGTACAAGAGAGAGAGTGGCAGTCTGGGCACTGCCAGGGGAAGAAAGGTGGAGGCACATAACAGCATAAAGTGTACCTAGTCCTAACATAGGGAAAGTAAGGGCCAGTTGGAGGCCTAAACTTCACCTGCATGCAGACTACTTGTGTTGTTAAGCCTTACCTGTACTCCATATATCTATAATAAAGTAAGATTAAAAAATGGTTTACACTCCCACCAACAGTGTAGAAGCGTTGCCTTTTCCTGCATCCTTTCCAACATCCGTTGTTTTTTGAGTTATTGATGATGGCCATCCTGACTGGAGTCAGGTAGTATTTCAGTGTGGTTTTTTTTTTTGTTGTTGTTGTTGTTTTTTGAGTTGGAGTCTCACTCTGTCACCCAGACTGGAGTGTAGTGACCGCTCCTGGCCACCGCAGCCTTGACCTACCGGGCTCTGGCGATCCTTCTGCCTCAGCCTTCCAAGTAGCCAGAATTATAGGCATGCGCTACCATGCCTGGCTGACTTTTTTTTTTTTTCTGTAGAGATGAGGTCTCGCTGTCCAGGCGGGTCTCGAACCCGCGGGCTCAGTCAATCCACTCACCTCAGCCTCCCAAAGGCACGGGATTACAGGCTGAGCAACCGAGCCCGGCTTTCAGTGTGGTTTTAATTTGCATCTCTTTGATGATTAGTGAGGCTGAGCATTTTTTCATGTATCTATTGGCTATTCATATGTCTTCTTCTGAGAAGTGTCTATTCATACCTTTTGCCCACTTTTTAATAGGGTTGTTTTGTTGTTTTTTCCTTTCAGCACTTTTGAGTTCCTTGTAGATCCTGGATGTTAGGCCTTTGTCAGATATATAGTTGGCAAATATGTTTTTCCCATTCTGTGGACTGTCACTTCACTCTCTTGATGGTGTCTTTTGCTTTGCAGAAGTTTTTCAGTTTGATGAGGTCCCATTTATCTAGTCTTATCTTTTATGGCATTCCCTTCAGGCAAATTGATCAACAGTCAGTTGCCTATTCCAATGTGCTGAAGAGTATTTCCTATGTTTTCTTCTGTAATACTTATAGTTCGAGGTTTTACATTTAGATCCTTGATCCATTTAGAGTTAATTTTTGTATATGGTGATAGGTAGGGGTCCTTTTTCAATCTGCATGCAGTCAGCCTGCTTTCCCAGCACCATTTACTGAAATAAGGGTACCCAGCCTCAAACCAGGCAAAGTGGGGACCATGGGAAGGCCCAAACTTTACTTGTATGATGGCCATTTCTTTACCTAACCCTGAACTGTACCCCACGTCTTTAAAATAAAAAAAGATAAAAAAGAATATGGTGAAAATTTAATTTTAAATTCAACATATAATATCCCAAGTTTATATGCTCTTGGGAGTTCTATGCTCAATAAATATGTTAGTTCTACCATACTAGGCTCTTTTATTAAAGTTATGTCTTGTTATATATAATACAACACAATTGTTATTTAAACCTCTATGCAGTAATGGTTGGAGAAATGAAAAAGAAAGTAGCTGTGAAAGACTCAACATTTTCTTCACAATTCATTTGATCAAATCATCAGGAAACCATGGATCTTTGAAGTGAGTGAACCCAGGTCTATGCGATAATGGATGGGGCAGACAGGTCGGGTGCAACTACCAGGACTCAACTCCCTTTACCATATGTTATTGCCAGAGGCACAGAGGAAGCTACTAAATTTTCAGATCTTATCTTGACTTCACAGGATTCTGAATAGGAAATTTCTAAGCAAATATCTCAAATAATTACGGAACCCCATTAATCGTTTTATTGTAGTTTCTCTGAATAGCTTTTGGAATACTTTATAAAAAAATATCTTCAAGAAAGAAAGCATCTTGTACCATAAACATAAATGTCTCCCAGGACTATGTAGTATGTTCCTGTGCAAAACAGAACAGTTGCCAGACTGGCACGTCACTCTTTCCGTGGGATCTGTGCCAATTCAGTGAATGCTGCCATATTAATCATTTATTCAGCTGTTCTTGATGCTCCATCACAGCAAGAGTTGCAGGTGTGGGTGAGTTGTCTGGGTTGCCTCTTATTTAGTGTTTACGAAGTACTGTAAACACTGGTAATTATTGCCTTTCTATCTTCATAAGACTTTTCTTCCTTTCCCATATTTCAGATTGGTTGTTTTGGAACCACTGAGATCTCATAATCTAAGAAGGTGGAGGAATCTTCCACCACCCTCCCTAACCTTTTTTTTTTAAGTGGTAGAAGGAGGAAGAAAATAATAATATACAAAGGTGAGAACAAGTGACAACTGGAATGTAGTGAGGATACCACTAAGGTCTGTACCATGGCTTCTATCACTTCCTAGCAAAGCCACCTGATCTATTTAACTTGCATCCTTGGGTTCCTCACCTGTCCATGAAGCAATAGCTTTCTCCTCAGCATTGCATTTGCCTCAAATGAGATCATGTGTACAAGGCAACACAAACGTGTCAGTTGGCTTCATTTTTTTTATGGATAAAGTACAGGAAAAGACTGTCTTTCTTATGGAAGGTTCTTTGTTCCTAGGATTAAGTAAAATAAGCTGTAGGCATCTTATAGTCCTGTGTTCATGGCTATGATAAAGTATTTCTGGCATATTCATCACCCTCCTTCACCCAGGGGTAGTATCTGAAATAGCTAGCTCTATATCGTTCAGTGCTAAAGTTACTTTCCATCGGCATTTGATCTCTGCTTCAGGTTTCCATTGTCCCTAAGAACTTACTCAGCAGTAGATGGACAGTGTATCTAAGACATAGGCTTTCAAATGAGACTGCCCTGGATTTGAAATCTTTTCTTTGTTAACTATTTTAGTGAGCTTGAGTAAGCTCTGAGTCTTAGTTTCTCCTTCCACAGCATAAGGATAATAATACCCTTCCTGAAAAGTCTCCCTAATGGTTAGAAGTATTTTCTGTGCAATGTCTTTGCAACTAGTAGCATTATTGTGCATAAGGAATTTTATGAGTCAGTCAACATAGTTCTAGCTAAGACTCATTTGAGAATGCATTATAGATTGGCTCGTCTTGATTGAACTACTTAAGCTTATTTATTTGGAGGTCAGTCAGGATGGTGGTATTTCTTAGGTATACAACAACCAGAGCTTATTATTGGGTTCCATCTATATCTTTTAAAATACCATTCACAAATGAATTACCATTTATATCTTATCAGAACTAATTATAATGCTATTACTGTTAAAAATTCTATACCCTGATACCCAGCAAATTGTGTACTTCTTCAGTGTAAGACCCTAAGTGACAACAGATGCTTTTTCCTTGTATAATGATCTCAAAAAGACTAATGAAAAAATGTTTTCCAATTATAAATGCAGATTTAAAGAGGTCATATTCCACAGAAATTATCAGGTTTTGCGAGATTGTTCAAACACTATTTTAATCTCATTGTAGGATACAAAGAAAATATTTAAGTAACTTAATTTATTCATCCATGAATTAATTTATTTATTGAGGGTCTGTTATATTACAGGAGCTCTGCTGGGCTTTGGGAATGTAACGGTGACTAGCAATCAATTCCTGCTGTGGGAGGAGATGGAAGATTACACAAACACCCAAGGCAGTAACATATGGGTCAAACCTAACCCGGAGGCTTAGAGAAGGCTACCTGGAAGAAATGTTGCCTGAGCTGACATGTGAATAGATTCTAGCTCAGCAGAGAAGCAATGAAGAGTACTCCATAAATGACAGGGCACATGCAAAAAACCTTGAAGGAAGAGGAAACATAGTTTATTGGGGGGAATTCTGAGAATTCCCATGGTCATTCTTCCATTTATGCATCTATTTATCCTCTCATTCTTTTGTAGATGCAGAGACAAATAAGACTCAGTCTTTACTCTGCATTGGGGCTGTACTATGAGTAGAACTTTAATTATGTGAAGAGGCGGGAAAAAAAATTAGCAAAGATACTGGTAACATGATATATGACCTTTAACTAGTTACATATATGACATATATATATATGATCATATATATGAGCATATACATATATATGATCAGCATATATATGATCATATACATATATGTGATCAGCAATGCTGGGCAGTAGGTTTTCTCTGATACCCAGCAAATTGTGCACTTCTTCAGTGAGACACTGCTACATATATACACTGTTAGCCTTGCATCAGGCATTGCTCAGAGTGCTGTGTGCACCAAAGTTAATAAAATCTGTTAGAGTTCTCTGTGAAAGCATGCCACACTGGATCTCAATCATTGCATGTCTGTTTCCCTCATTTCCCTGCATTTCTATTTCACCATCCTGTGCCATGTGGTTCTTTTAGCCAGGAAAGTCCACCTCCTTCCTAATGTGTCTCTACTCTTATGCCTCAGCATCCCTTCCTTCCTGAGGCTTGCTTTTGCCTTCCAGGTAGAGTTGAAATGCTTTTCTTATGCCATGAGGTTAACACTATTACAGAATGTGTCATACTTTCTGACATTTACTAGTCTGCATTTCTCTCTCCATGACTGCTAAGAACTAGTTAAAGGCTGCTACTCTATCTAATTCATCTGATTCTCTGATATTTATATAACATGGTGGCTCCTGGCTTCACATCATGTAGGTACATGAATGTTGTAATAACTCTCTTGTGTAAAAGCAAAGGGACATGTACTCATTGTGATCCCCATTAAAAACTTGATGAGGAAAGAACTCTTATCTAATTCAGGAGAGACTGGGACAGGCTGAGTACACACGCATCTTAAACAGAAATACCAGGGGATTTTTCCATCTGGAAGCTACATCTTGAAGCATCTTTCTTTGGGGAGTTAGATTCTAATTATTGTGGTTCCCATGATTCCTCTTCTCCTTCCAAATGATGCAAATGGCCCGTATTTATTTTAAATATTAAAATGAATTAATTGGTTTTCTTTCAGCTTGGAGAATTGCATAAACCTCCTTATGGTAATCATGGCATTTTGAGGTGTTTCAGAAGCTCTGAGGGCACTGGAATAAAGTTTCTGATGACACCATATGTTGCAGCAGCAGGAAGATTATTTTTAAATGCAGCAGATGTTTTAACTGTATTAAAGCAATTCCGTTAAACTTAAATATCTTTGTTAGACAATATTGGGGTAAGCTGGTGGTTTGGACAATAGATCCAGGAAGCTAGGTTTCTTACTGAGTTCTGGGTTGGTTAGTTTGATTCATGGTGGTGCCTTACAGCACCTGGGGGATTTTTTTAAAAGCTGCAGACACTGTTAACTAGTAAGGCAGAGTTTTGTCATTCATTGATTCATTCATTCACTCGGGGAAGAGCAATGGTTTCCCTGAAGGTAACAGGACCTCATAATATTTGTTCTTTCTGCTCCAGCTAGATGAGTCTTCTCATGATATTCCCCTAAAACCTCTTCAGCCTCCCAACAAGTCATTTTCCTTCTATTCTCCATCCCTTATGAGACCACTCATGGACCACCCATCTTGTTCAACCTCATCTGTCATTGCCATATTTTATGTTCACTAGTCTTTGGAATGTTCCTACACATTCTTCTTACCTTACTACACTCAAGTCTCTGTTTATGCCTTTTTACTTACCTGGTGTAACCTTCCTTTCATCCCTCAACCTTACCCACCCTTCAAAGTTCAGCACATATGTCACCTTCTCCACAAAGACTCTCTCTGCCCCCCCATCTGTGATCTCCATGAGAGTTTTATGTGTACATTTCTTGATGCAATCAATCTCTTTCTACATTCTGCTGTGCCCTTGCCCTATTTTTGCTCCTACACTATGAACTCTTTGAGATTGGGTAGATGCTCAATTTGCGTTCTCCACAATGGCTGTGGATCCAGACAGGGAAAAACCCAAGCTGGGAAGAAAAACAGAGACAATAGATACATAATGGCTGCTACTAATTGTGTTTCCCAGACTGTCTTGCACCAAAAAATATTTGTGAGTAAGTGGATTTGGGGCCAGGCCATGTTTCCTGGCTTTGGCCCCTTCTCCTACTTTGGGGAGATGAATTTCCTCTTTCTCTCTCTCTAATTTACTTTTTAAATAAACTATATTCTCTAATATAAAAAATAGCAATAAAAATGGATTTGGAAAATATTCTCCTCTTGTGATATGATTTCTGGGGTCCTTGTCCTCCAAAACCAAGCATTTGATTTTTCCTTGACAGTTAAGAAATTTAACTTTTTCCACCTATCAGTTCAACTTCACCTTCTATTATTCCTTTCCATAAATGACTCCAGCCTAAGACTGTCACCTGAGCAAAATTATAAAAAAATAAATTTTATCTAGAGACATTTTTCTGGATCATCTTACTCTTACAAGATTCTATTCCTCTATGTTTCATTTTTTTCCTAGTCTCATTCTAATTCTTTTCATAATTTTACTTTCATTTCTTTCAGATATTCTTAGGGTAAACAAAAAGTAAAATATTATTCTCATTGCTTTCCTCGCTCAATATATAATGCTCAACATCTGCACTGTCCAATAAAATTTCCTGTGATGATAGAAATGTTCTATGTCTGTGTTATGTAAAAGCCGCTACCCACTAAAGACTATTGCTCAGCACGTGAAATGTGGTCAGTGTGACTGAGGAATTCAATTTTTATTTTTTTAAATGTCAAATACTCTAAACTTAAATATAAACATTTATGCATAATGAGTGGCTCTGTTTTAGACAGCACTTTTCTATAATCTAGACTATATTAGTTAAATCTATTTTTAAGCAACAATAACCACTTCCTGCTCACTTAAGAAAAGAACTAAGGGAAACTTACTGTAAGGTTGCAAGAAAATATTAAAACATTTTTCAAGGGAGAAATAATTCAGGGCCCAGGAAGGGTCTGAGACCAAATTATGAGAACGTCATTAGAAATCCAGAGAACTGGTTTTGTTCAGGAATTGGATACAGACACTTCACAAAGGAAGACATCTGAGCAGCCAACAGACACATGAAGAAATGTTCAACCTCACTAATCATCAGGGAGATGCAAATCAAAACCACACTGAGATTCAACCACCTAACTCCAATCAGAATGGCAATCAAAAAATAACAGTTACTGGAGAGGGTGTGATGAAAAGGGAACACTTCTGCACTGTTGGTGGGAGTGTAAACTAATGCAACCTCTGTGGAAAGCAGTGTGGAGATTCCTAAAATTTCTAAATATCAACCTCCCATATGAACCTGCAATCTCCCTACTGGGAATATACCCTGAAAAACTCAAATCAGTCTATCAAAAAGATTCCTGCACACGAATGTTTATCGCAGCATTGTTCACAATAGCAAGAACCTGGAACCAACCATGCTGTCCATCAAAAGAGGACTGGATTTTAAATATGTGGTACATATACACGATGGAATACTATGCAGCCATATAAAAAGAAACAAAATCATGAATTTCGCAGCAACCTGGATGGAACTAGAGTCTATAATACTGAGTGACCTCTCACAGAAACAAAGATCTGAGTATCACATGTTCTCACTCATATAGTGGACCTTGATCATCCAACGTATTACCATAGGAAAATGACTGACAGTGGTGGGAAACTATGGGGGGGAGGGGAAGGGAGATGGGATTAATGGTAGTAAACATCTGTCTGGGGACGGGGAGACACCTCTTATCAACAAGGGTGTCTGAACAAAGCATATTTGTGTACCTAACCCTTAACTGTACCCCACAATATCATAATAAAAAATATTGATTTTATATATATATATATAAAAAGAAAGAAATCCAGAGAACTTTCTGTTCATCTTTGATACTTTCCCTACGCAGACTTTGTTCTCTTCTGTCTCCTTACTATCTTTCTCTGCGAGTCAGGCTACATGGTAGAAAATGGCTGCGCAAACTGTTGATAGTTTATATCTACTTTGATCTTGGAAAGAATCCAGCATGGAAAAGATGCTCTTTGATCCAATCTCAAAGTCCAGGAATTGAAATCTGATTGGCCAGACTTTGACTGGGTGTCTACCCTAATACCTGTTATAAGAGGTAACATCATACAGCAGAAACATGGCTGCTCGGAGCCAATTGTGGGATGGGCAATTCCTGAAAATGAATGACAAGTACCCAGGATTGTCCTTGACTCTAAAAATTTTCTACCTATTGCCCTGTTCTAAGCTCTCACTAAAAAGTCTTCTCTCATCTTTGGTATCTGTAGCACTGAGCACTGTTGACCCAACCCCACACCCCCTTTTCTGGAACCACTCGTAATTTCACTACGAGGCTCTTGGTCTTTCTTCCTGTCTTTCAGATTTCTGTTTCCTTCACACATTTCTCTTCTTCCTCCTGACCCTTAAACATTTTTCAAGGGTGCCTTCTTCTTTTATTATAAAGAATGCCCTTCTTTTATTTATCTCCTGGCTCTCTTTTGGTGACTTATCATGACTACAGTCATCACTTCTCGACTTTTCCCATGTCAACATCTCTAATGCCATGTTCTTTTTGTTCTTTTCTGAGCTCCAGATTCTCAAAACTAACAGCTGCAAGACAGCCTCACTTGCATGTCCACAGGCCTTACTGGCTTGCCTGCTTATGATTTCCTCAGTGTCCCTCACAGAATACTCCTTTTTTTTCTATGACACATCCTTGTGCCTGATCCATCCACGTCAACTGTGGTACCCATTCCTGTTGATAGCTCCAGCATATATGTATAAACAACCCCTATATTTTCTTTGCTAGTACTGTAGGTTTTAAGCCCTTCCACAAAATCACTCTCTAACTGGTGCTAACCAGTTTCTAACCAGTGTGAACTGGTCTATCCACTTAAAGTCTAGCCACCCTAAAATTCTTAGTAGAAAAAAAATCTTTCTTTTCCTTTCCCCCATTCTCTGCAATCTATGAAACAAAAACCCCTACCAACATATTGGGCTTCATAGAAAAGTCTGGGGCATGAAGCTGAAACTACAGCTTTCTCTTACCTATCTTGCCCCCTCTCTAGCTTGAGATGGTGAGGCAGGTGTCCATTGGTCCTTGTTTCTCTCAAGAGTAGGATTCATGTGTTAGAAGTCATTATGTAAGCATTGTCCAGGCCTTTATGTGGGATAAGAACATGACTCCTCTTTTCCCCACAGCGAACTTCCCCACGTAAGCTGCTGTCCTCCCCACAGAGAGCCCAGCCTTGCAATGAGCTCCTCCGTGGTCCAGCTGCTCTGTCTCTGGCTGTGGTACTGTGGCTAGCACAACACGAAGGAATAGGAAGCCCGTGTCCACTGACTTTGCAGCCAAGTCCTAATTTCTTTGCCAATAATGAAGTAGCTGCTTTGATTGATTCCTTTCTGTCTCCCATATCTATTTCTCAATTGATTCATTTGAGAGGTGAGGTAGGTAGCTAACTCACATCTCAAAACCACAACACAGAGTATTACGAGTATGACACCTGTCAGGATCATCTCCTTAGTACCTAATTTTGATTATATAAGACCTCACACGAAAGCTCCTGATAGCCACTGCTCATAGAACACAGGCTAGTCTCATTTACCCGGAATTATAGCCTATCCACCACCTGGCTCCAGCCTGATGCTCCAGTTATATCACTTTTCTACCTCCCTCCTTGTCCTCCAACACTCCACCCAGACCAGCAAACATGCCCCACACGTCTGTGTCTTTGATTCTTGGCATGCTGTTTCCTACCTAACTTCCAGATCCAGCCCCCACCCCTCTTCTCTGCCTTATTCTCTGTCCCTTTAGGCTGGCCTTGATGGATTGCATCAACAAGCTCATTACCCTCTGGCTTTGGATTGGGTTTGGTCAATAGGGGGCACTGGAAGGAAACAAAAAAGGGTGGGAGGACAGAGAGGTCAATGTATTTATCTCCCCATCTCCTATCCTGCTGGGGTGTGAATTTCCAATGACTGCATTTCTCTACTAGAAGCCACAGCTCTTTTACCAGGCAGCTCTCTTAGAACAGGATTTTCCAGGCTTCCAGGGTATTTGTGGCTGCCCACTCTCCCTGGCCTTGGGGTACTTTGCCATTCATTAAACTCTGCTTCATTACCCCTTTTACCAGGTACCAGATGCATCCTGCCAAGACCCTAAATGACATGCCACTATTGCTCCCTTTGGATGAAACGCCTAACCGCCATCTCCGTATATGTTTGTGAGGTAGTTTAATAGAGCAGAAAGACACTGGGCTAGGAGTCAGAAAAATCTCTGCTTTGTCCAAAATGGCAGCCACCAGTCCCATGTGAATATTGAGTACCTGTCATGTGCCTGGTTTAAATTGAGATGTGCTATGAGTGTAAAATACACACCAGATTTTAAAGACAATATAAAAAAGAAATGCAAAATATCTCACTAATAACTTTTTACATACTGATTGCATGTTGATTACACATTAAATGTTATTTAGGGTTTATTTGGTTAACTAGAATATACTATTAAAATAAATTTCCACTGTTTCCAATTTTTTAATGGGAATACTAAGAATTTTTAAAATGGATATGTGGCTCATATTCTATTTGTACTGGACAGTACTGACCTAGATGCTTGTCTTATTTTTATTTCTAACTTGCTGGTGTGACTCTGAGCAAATTGTCAAATGACTGTGAGTTTCCTCATCTCTTGATTAGAAATGATAATTCCTGCCCTATCCCATGGGGGTGTTTTGAGAGACAAATAACATAATGCCTGAAAAAAGTGTTATTTCAACTGTAAAAAACTCTACAAATGTTAGGGCTATTTCTGTGAAAATCTCACCAACGCCCCAATCTGATGCTCAGATGTCCCCTTCAGGAAGGCTCCTCTGATGTTTCTCGTCATAAATTATTTCTTTTTCCTTGGTACTCAGACATTTTTAGTTAACATGGGCGTTTCACATTCTGCCTTCTATCAGTGTTAGTACTGTGGTTCCTTCCAATGACCAGGAAGGTTTTGAGCAGTGAGCAGAGCCCGGTGTTAATGGCCTTTGCTCTTCCTGTAACAGCTGACTTCACTCAAAGGACTGTGTTTACCCTTTGTGGGTGGGACACCAACTCTTGCATTCCATCTGGCTGCCTGGTTCTTTGCAATCTTTCCAGCACATTATTTGCATTTTCTGGCATGGTAGAAGGAGAGAAGGCTTTAGGGAAGAACAAACTTGGATTTGATTCCTAGTTCTAACTCCATGTCTAGGTGACCTTGGGTACCCCATTTAAGCTTTCTGAACCTTAGGTCATTCATCTGTCAAAGATAATAAACTAACATTTCAAGATTGCTATAAGGAAATTGAGCAATAGACAGAAGGTACCTAACTCATTAGCTGACACAGTAGGGCCTCAGTAGATGAGAGTTGGGGTCATGATTAATCCTTGAAGCATTGGTCTACCCAGACCATATTTTGAGTTTCACAGTAGAGGATACTCTGATTCTAGTAAACACATTTTTATCTTCTTGTTATGTGTGTGCTTACTCAGATATGGCATCCACGAGCAGTACTAGTTTTAAATACTACCTCTGATTCAAAGAGAGGCCATCACCCTGTGCTCATTTGCATACAATTAACATTTCCAGAGGCAGTCCAGAAAGAAGAAATCAATCACCATCATGGCACCCAACACCTTTGATCCAGCCTGACTGAATCATGTGGTAGCTTTTTATTTCAGGGAATTTTGATGAAAGAAGTTGAAATTGGAAACCTAACACAGCCCAGTTATAAAATGCTGAAGAGAAGACATGCTCTGTTGCCTTGATACGGGGTAGTGGAATGAAACAGAAAAAAATACGCAATGTTTTTGATGGCCAATGCCTAAAGTAGCTTATTTTAGTGGAATTTGAATATGAATCCATTGACCAGAAATCTACATCCTGTATTTTGCATAAATCACACTCAAAATGGATTGGCCATAAACAAGGAAATAAAGGCTCTGTCTGAGCAATCTTGGTGCAAAACTATTCTAGAATTTTTTTCTTCTAATTTTTTGCTAATATCTTACCCATAGCTCATTGAAAAGCAATATTTTTTTAACAAAATCTTTGAGTATTTCCACAGCATTCAAACTTATTTTTCATAGAATCAAAAGCTTGCTTTTTTACGCTCACATTTTGCTATTTACACCCTTCCCGATTAGATTTGGTTACAGCAATAACAAATACAAATAACATAAACAGATATGGAAACAATTACCGCCTCTTGGTCTGAGTAAGGCACAACTGATGGAGCAGACATTGGGGACTAGTCTAGAAAGGACCAGCTAGCTATGAGTATTGAACATGTTGAGAGCCTCTCTCGGTAGGATAAGCTAGTGAATCAGTTGGGGGTGGGGGCAGAGGATAGTGCAATGCGATGCCCTTCTGTAAATGATAAAATCCAAAATTTCAAGTTGATCTTTTTAAAAATGTAAACGACTCTGGATTAGCAACTAGAGTCTAGAAAGTTCACGCAGAGGTTGAGAACTCTACTCTCAAGGCAAGAAGAAACCTGGCATAAGGTAGAATAATGATTTTTATCCTCTATTTGCTTAACAAGCATTGACCTTTCTTTCCCCCCAAAACTTGTGATCTTGCAATATTTCCTATCTTAGTGACTAGCACCACCCTCCAGCAGCTCTTCCAGGTCTTACTATCTCTTCATCCTCCCTGATAGTCAGTCATAATTATGAGCAATTGGTTTCCCTTCTCAACCATCTTTCCTATTTTTCTCCACCTTTCTAACCTTACTTCTTTCTCCATTTTTCTCCTGAATCGCTGTATCCGCCCCTTACTCCTGTAATTTGCTTTTTATACTGTACCCAGAGTGATTCTTCTAAAATCTAAATCTGATGAGGTCATCTCTATGACTTCTCTTCTGGCTTAAGTGGTGTCCCACCAAAATTCATATTCACCAGAATCTTAGAATGTGACTTTATTTGGAAATCGGATCTTGGCAGATGGACTCAAGTTAAGTTGAATTCATACTAGATTAAGGTGGGCCCTAATTCAGCACGACTAGTGTTCGTATAAGAAGATGACAAAGAAACCCAGAGACAGAAGGGGGAGACACACAGGAGAATGCCATGCAAAGATAAAGGCAGAAATTGAAGCCATGCACGTGGAACAACTGCTGGCAGCCACCAGAAACCAGGAGTATGGCATGGGACAGTTTCTCCATCAGTACTTCAGAGAGAATCAACCCTACTGACACCTTGATTTCAGATTTCTGACCTCCAAGACTGTGAGAGGATATCTGTCTATTGTTTTAAGCCACCAATTGTGGTCATTTGTTACAGCAGCTTTAGAAAACTAATACAACTTCCCATTGCCTTTTGAATGTAATCTGATTCATTTCTTACCACTGTCTCCACCTGAAGTGTTATCTGGATGGAATCAACAATGTCAATCCTTATGTAGCACTTACTATGCAGAGAGTATGGTAGTTTACATACATTCATTTAATCCTCAGAGAAACCCTATGAGGTGGGTGATAGTTTTGCTCAGTTTTATACAGAAGAAAATAAATGGCAGCTAGTTAGTTGCAGAGGTGGTACTCAGACCTACACAGTCTTGCTCCAGAGCTCATATAACCAACTATAATGCTAGGATGGGATGCTCTTCATAGTCTGTGCCTTACTCACACCCTACCTTCCTAGGAGGGCCCTGGTCCTCTTCTTCACTGGGGACCCTCTTTTAGTCTCAAATGACGAGAAGTTCAACTTATATTGGCCTCATGTTACTGAATATCCAGGGGGCAGGTGTGCAATTGTCATGACAGGACTATGATGGGATTGAAGGGAACATGCAGAGATATATGAGGAAATCAGATGAGTTTGTTAATGTAGGGAAAAGAGATAGTTCAACACACACTGAAGCTACCAGGAAAGGAGACCCAGAGCAGACTGGGGATAGTGGGTTCTTCAGAAAGCTCCCTTTGACTTTCTCACATGGGATCTGTGCTTGTGTACTGCTTCACAACTATTCAAAGGCTCCAACTTTCTCCCCCTGCCCACCAAGTTAAAGAAACTGCTAATAACCACAGAAGGCCATTTTTCCCAAATTGGACAGTTCTCTTCCCTGACCAGCCTTAGACCTGTTATATTTCTAACAGCTTCAGGTACAGCTTGGTCCAGGGGTCATCCATTACACTTTGTTGATTTCACTTCATTATTAAGGACTCAGTGATGGCATTAAAATCCAATCCAAGCCGGGCTCGGTGGCTCAGCCTCTAATCCCGTGCCTTTGGGAGGCTGAGGTGAGTGAATTGCCTGAGTCCTCGAGTTCGAGACCCGCCTGGGCAGCAAGACCTCATCTCTACAATAGATCAAAATCAAAATCCAATCCGAATTTTACATTACTCACTTTTTCTCAGAGAGTTTTTCTCAGAGCCTTCTTCAGAGCTCTCATAATAGTAAAAATAAAAAAACCCATATTATTCATTTTCAATTAGGTTAGTGTATAATAGAATACATAGTGAAAACCAAGCCCTGAGTTAGATGCCAGAAATAAAAGAGATGTTTTAAATAGAATTTTTCAGAATAAACTGGAGTTTCGTATGCTTGACCCTTTCCAACTCAGTCTTAGAGTTATATGTGGTATGTTTTATATTTCCTCTGCTGGATTACAAGTTCCTTGACTCATATATAACTTGTGTTTTTCCCCCTGTGCTATCTACTGTGGTGTTAAAACATTCAGTAACACCGTAGCAAAGAAATTGAATAGTGACTGAATTAAGGGGCATTTTCCGTGAGGCCCTTTCCCCAAATATATTAGTATTATTGATGAACACTGAAAAAACATTTCCCTTTCCTCTTTAGTCAGTTGGATGCTGGATTTCACAGAAGCTTTCATATCCAACAGAAGGCGTGCTTGTTGAACTCTACACTCCATCCACTTCTCTTTTTGCATTCCCACTGTCCGGCAGAACTTGTGTGTTAGTTCTATAAGAGTCGCCTCTTGCATGTTTTTAAATATTTCATCTTTATATCTCCTGACTCCCCAGCAGCTCAAAACATTTCAGTTCTCACATCTATTATACTGGTATCTCTTCAGAATATGCAAGAGACGAATGGTGCCTTTTACTGACTTTTGGGGTAATGCTGTTAACATTTTATTGCAGTCATTTCAGTCCCTCACAACTGGACTGCAAGTACGGTGATGGCAGTGTGAGACTTGTCCACTGCTCTCCACCATGCAGGACACAGTGCTCACCACTAGTTCATTCCTGGCTACATGTGTGTTAAGTAATAGTTTATCTAATGTGTGAATGTGTTTGGTTGATATCTCACAATAGATTATATGGAGTCATGGAAAAGATGATGACTCGAGTGTCAGCCCCACATAACTTATGGGACCCAAGAGAAGAATGAATCCTAAATCAGGCTCCATAGAGCAGAGCTTGGTGCATAGAATTCACTAATGGGTACAGATGTCTGGATTCACATCAGGTGCTGCCACTTCCTTGTTCCATATCTTAGGACAATACCTTCCCTCTCAGTGCCTCCATTTCCACATCTGTAAAACAGTGACAATTCACATCTCCAACTCACCAATTATTATCAATCAGATAATTCATGCACAGAGCTTGCCACATGGTAAGTGCCCAGTAAGATCTGTCATTGGTAGTGGTGTTGCCAGTATTTATTGCTACTCTCTTTTGGGCATTTTCTTTAATTATAAAATAATACATTCCACAGAAAACAAAATCCTCAGACTGAATGGAATTTTAAATAAGTATTGGGAAAAACAAATTGAGATGCTAGGAATGTAAAAAGATGAGAAAAATCAAGGACAGTTGGTTTCCACCTTATGTTAAGAGGGATAGCTGACACTTGATGATCGAAATAATAAAAGAGAACTCATGAATGAATGAGTATGGCGTGTACTTTTTCGAGTGTAAATGAGAAGGATTTGAATGATAATTGTTCTTCTCAGGAGCAGAAAATTGACACAAGCTCACAGTTAAACACCAGAATGAAAAGGAATGATTCAACTCATCAAACAGTGGGTTTTACAGGAACAGAGGAAGGGGCTGCAGGCACCTCTAACACCCGACCTGGGCAGTTTCTCCAGGCAATGTTTGGAGGTGTAGCTGCATTGACACATGTGTTTGGAGCATTGATACAGTGTTTTGGAGCACTGGCCTTGATGGTCATGCTGTTCTGCCAGTTGAGATGCCGTAGAAGCAGAAGCTGGGCCTTGATGTCCTGCAGGATGAAATAAGTTGGCATGAAGCAAGATGCTCTCTGAGCCTCAGTTTCTTCCCATGTGAAATGATTTTAATAATTCCTTAAGAGGTTGTTTTGACGATGAAACACACTGCATGTACATATATTTTTTAACCGTAAACTTGGATGTACATTATTCTTAAATTATTTTATATGTTGTATTTGAGGAGGATATACAGTGTCCTGAGAATGCTTCTAGCAAAGGCCTTCATTGTTGAATTTTAATCAATCTTTTAACCTCCAAATTAATGGCTCCAATTTCTATTAAAATAGGATGTTCTTGAATAAGTGTGAAAGCTTATCTCCACATCCAGATTAAACAGAAAGTCAATATTTTATACACTTCAATGAATGAGTGTTTAAAATATGTATCAATGACTTTAAAAAAAAAAGATAGCAAAATCATAACAATTGAATTAGAAACCAAGAATTTACTGTGTCAAAGATGGTGTTCAAATGGCCTCTTAAGCATGTGTTATGGCATAGCAATCATCAGGTATTTATGGAAACAGCTGCATATTAATACTTGAATAGGTAATGATTTGCTTTACCTGGCCATATGCAGCCACAGATTAGATAGTTCTCCAAGGTGTCAACATCTCCCAACATCTCCAATAATGATATATAGTTTGCCTCAGAAGTAGACATAATGCAAAGCTAAGGAAGGCTAAGCTTCAAGACTCCTCACTCAAAAGCCCCTTCCAAGGCTCTCAGAGGGGTCCTAGCAAGGTAGCAGTTGTGATTTTTTGCAGCTTTTCTTAAAGAGGATTCTCCAGCCCCACCCCCAACTTATTTAAGTTTCAGAACCCACAAAACCTATATAGGGCCACTGTTCCTTCCCCCTTAGAAGAGATGGAATGTTCTTTCCCTCACTCGCCCTCAGTACCAAAGTCTTATAAAAACCTAAGTGGATCCCCTTCCTCAGATATAGATGCCAATTTTAAAATGTATACGTCCTGCATGTTTATCCAAATATTTGGGGGTGGGGAAGAAACTTATAACATAGAGGCCTTTTCTATATCAGCATTTACAGTTATCCAAAAGATATGTGCCTCTTTAGCATGTTGAAGCAATATTTTGGTAGCTTTCATACCATTACCCCTGGCTCCCATGACCAATTATAGCATATATTTTAAGGGGTTTTGAAATGAGCGTAGTATGAAAGAAATTTTTTACAATTGAGGAGAATGTCACTGGGAATTGTCCAATAGCTAATGACCAAGTCTACCTGCAACTTCTGATGTTTCGATGTCAGAATTTCACTGAAAAATGTTCTGAGAGAATATTAACTGTATTCACAGGCAACTTAATTGCTACACAGACAGGAGAGTCAGACAGACCTGGTTTGGAATACCAGCTTCACACCTCATTAGCTGTATAAACTTTGGCAAAGAATGTAACTGTGTTTCAGCTTATCTGTTAAATTGATCCAGCCCCACCTTGCTGAATCACTGTGACACTTATTTGAAATAAATACTTGTGGCTTGACTAATTCAAAGACTGACAGCCATCAGTAGGTACCGCCTCCCTACCCCCGGTGTCACTATTAGCTTTTCCAGAGTTCAAGGTTCCTGCTTCTACAACAGAGCTTATCTTGTGGTTGGGACGTTCCTGCACCTGTATTCCCCACAGGCTCTGTGTCCTTCGGGGCTAGAATCATATTCAGCACCCAGCAACACGCTCAGAGCTGGGCGTGTAACAGCATGCTTACTGTTTATTGAAGGAAATTGAATTGAAAGGTCAAATAGAGTCAAATATGCATGCTCTTTGAGTGTGTAATGGAATGGTAGAGTGATGTACACTGCGACATTTACAAATATATAGTCAGGAGGACTTCCAGGGAGTACATAATTTCCAAGGGCCTAATACATTTTATAAAGGATTTTTGAGAATATCGATACAATTATACAGTGCCTTCCTTCTCTCAGCTCTGCCATCGCTAAACAAGAGGACTGCACTGTTTTTGTCCATTGGCCTTGAAGTGGGTGAGGTTCTCTCTCCAAAGATTGGTGATCCTCTTACAGACTTTGTGAACCAGATTCCCATTTGCTATAAGAACAGGGATCAGGGATCAGAAAGCCACCATTGTTATAAGAACAGGGATCAGGGATTAGAAAGCCAGTAGTTAGTTCCAGAGCTATGCACCTTCTAAATTCACCTTGGCAAAACATGGACAAGGGCTGACTTCTGAACAGTCACAAAACTTGTGACTAGAAACTGGAGGGCTGTTATGTAAAAGCTCTATACCGTCTTACCAGGAACAAAAAGCAGAATTAGCTGAAAAATATCCTCCATCTAGCCTCCACGTTCATTCTACATCTTGCAGAAATGTGTCTAATTGGTGAAACCCAACTCATATCCAGAGCTGCAAGGATTTGGGGGAATGGAATCATTAGCTTTCCTGCCTCTCCAACTCAGGAATACCTGTTTTTGTTTGTTTGTTTAGTTGGTTGGTTGGTTGGTTGGTTGGTTGGTTGGTTGGTTGGTTTTTTGGGGGGGTTTTTTGTTGTTTTTTTTTTTTACTTTTTCAACTGCAACTCCCAGGAAAAGTTCATTTCCCTTGCTAGTCTAGTACAAAAGGCATATAGGTTTATATAAAATAGATAAAATATCCACCAAACAATACTTACCTTTATAGCCATTGGAGTCTGTTGTTTTCTATCATATTCTCTTTTATTTTGGCCTGTTGTGAAGGATCCACTGAATTTGATTTCAGACTCACAAATGTGTCACAAGTTTTAGTTTAACAAACACTGCAGTGACTGTGGTTGGAAGGGGTGTGGAGGTGTTGGTCACCATGCCCACCACAGTCCTTTGTGCCTCTTCCCAGTTGGATCTTGGCAGTCTGTAGTATCTCTGGTTGCAGCCGTTAGCTTGTGAGTAATTCTGATTCTTGAGGATCCAGGACCCCACGAGGAAGCATCCCAGGAGCAGGACATCTGTCCCTCATCTGAGACAGAAGTCATAAAGGGTCACCACACTTGATTATAAAACACAGAAGATAGGTGAGGTAGAAAACACATTGAAAAATGGAGGACCAAATGAATGAATGGTGCTTAGATGGACGGAGTGCCAACTTTATCTACAGACAGAGGGAAAGCTTTGGAAGTATTTGGTATACATGCATCATCAAGAGTACCCCAAAAGGCATGGGCTTTTTTGCCAAACTTACCAAGTTTTTTAATCCACCACTTGCAGTTGTTAGATCTGTTGGACAAATTTCTTCACTGCTGAGGCCAAATGCTCATCTAAAAACAAGATAATAATCCCATTTTGTGATATGTCCTTGAGTGATACATGATGTCTCTCGGGATTCATTTTTCTTAGCTATAAAATAAGCTTTTTTCCCTCCGTTGTATAGCTGGGAGATCAAATGCGATAAACTATATGAAAATTGTCACACAATAGGTGCTCAGTAGATGTTCATTCTCCTTTCTATTCATGTATCCTTATCTACCATGCTGTTTTTCCATATCTGTTAAGTTGTTGTATCAGTCATCTTTTGCTTTGTAACAAATGACCTCAGAAGGCAGTGGCTTAAATAAATCATTTCTTTATCTCACAATTCTATGGGATGACTGAAGAGTTCTGGTATGATCAGTTCAGCAGATTGCTGCCGGGCTCTTTCAGGTATGTCCAGTCAGTTTGTAATTCTGATGGTTGCCAGATGCTGCAGGACAGTCTTACTCACATGTCTGGCATTTTGGAAGACTGTGGACCAGGGCATCGAATTCTCTACCATGTGGCTTCTCATCTTCCAGCAGGCTGGTTCAGGTGCATTCACGTGGTAGTCTCAGGATTCCAAGCATTGCAAAAGAAAACATAAGCTCCAGTGTACAAGCACTTAGCAAGCCTCTGCTTGGGCCACATTTGCCATTGTCCATTGGCCAAAACCCATGACATCACCAAGTCAAGAATCCACACGGGAGGCACTACCCAAAAGGAATCATGATGTGCATGTTTGCAAGCAATCTGCTACATTTAGTAAGTTTGGGTCGTTCATGACTTCCTTCTCAAAACTATGGGATACTGGACAGAAAAACCCCACCTACCTGTAGCCTCACAGGAAAAGGGAGAATGTCATTATTGTAGATAGCTATGACTTACAGAAAAGGCACAGGATAGAAGTGAGTGCTCTAAGAGTAACCTTTTCAAAGGTTTAAAGTATAGAAAGATAAACAATGTGGAGAAGGAAAAGAGAGAAAGAGCCATGATTGCATTTATTGAGCTCCCATTTTTGTCCGTGTTTCTAGCTGTCATTTTCACATGAGACACTGCATGGCAGGCTGTTGATCGTTCCCATTTTACAGTTTAAGAAATTGATACTAAAACAAGATACTCAGCTAGAAAATGGATCAAAACCTAGTCTGTCTTACTTGAGTACAAAATTGCTTTCTTCTCACAGGGCGAAGACCATGGTGGTTAATTTGTTGGGCCTTATTCTTGTGGTTTCCTAGATGCCTGCCAGAAACAAAAATCGTATGTTTGTATACACGATATATATATTATTTCATTTTAAATGAACAAAGCACTTTTACTCCTTAACTACAAAACAGGTTTTTAAATATGAGCTGGCCCCTAAGAATATTGCAGTACTGTGGTTACATCGATAATTTAAGTAATCTCATTTTCAGGCTCAGGAAGGTAGTCCAAAATAGATGCTTTAGGACTTTTTAATTTTTTAATGCTGACTTATTTTTATTATTATCTTGAAAACTATTTCATCTTTATAAGGCAAATGAATCAAAGTCCAAGTTTTCATCTGTCTCATTGTGTATCTGTAGGTGTGCATTACAGATTGATCGAGCCCTATTGATAACTTCAACAAAAAGATTTAGCAAAACACACATGGTAACAAACTGTGGACATATATTCATCTATGTTGACCTATATACGCTGAAACTTCTGCTCTAAAACACTGAAGAAAGGGATGTTCTATGCAATTGAATATGACAGTTAATAGAAAGTTACCATGTGGATCAACAGTTCTCAAATGTTTATCCCCAGGAACACCAGACACTCTTAGAGCACCACCATGACCATGTGTGTACCAAAGTTTGATGTGTCTCCTCAATCATTCTAAGCTAATCAACCTTCTTCCGGCCTGTCCTCCTCCCATCCATTCACCTTTCCTCAGCCTGAAGGTCTCTTAAAGATGCAGTGTGAATCATTCAACTGATATTTATTGAGCACCTACTCTTAACACTGCTTAAAGTACTAACGATACCACTGGGTACGACAGATAAGATCCCTACTTTCATTGAGCTGTGGAGAGGTGAAAGGAAATAAAGTATAAACAAATGAACAAATGAATAAGTATGACTATATTAATAGTGATAAATGCGAGGGTTAAAAAAAATGGTGAGATAGCAGAGCACTCGAGTGCTACTCCAAACTGGAGCACTGATGAACTGAAGCCTGAATGAAAAGGGCAGACTAAGCAAGGAACTGAGGGAAGAACATTCCAAGTAGAAGGAATATCTAAAATATAATGGCAATAAAGTGGGAACAAGCTTGTCACGTTCATGGAGCAGAAAGAGCCACATGGCTAGAGGTTGGTACTCAAAGGCATACATGCTGAGAAATGAGGCCAAAGCATGCATTTGGGGCATGGCAACTGTTGATTCCCTATTATTTATCCCCATGCAGCTGTCAAGTTGTCAGATGGATGTACGAGCTTAAGTTGAGAATAGAAGTTGCATACCTGAACTCAAACCAGACAAAATTGGGACCAAAAGGAGCCCAAAACCTGACCTGTGTGATGTCTGCTCGTATACCTAATCCTGAATTGTACCACACATCTTTAAAATGAAATATTACAAAAATACAAAAATAAAATGAAAAAAAAGAAAAACGCTTCCCTTTCCAACTATTAAAAAAAGCACAAATAAATACAAAAAAAGAAGTCACAATAGAAACACAATATCTGAAGTGACTCCACAGATATACACCTTAAAGCCATTTACCTGGAGGAGGTAACCAAGGGAGGTAGTGTAGACAAAGAGAGAAAGGAGCTGCAGTTTTGAACTCTGGATTTCCCCAACATTTAAAGGGGTCACCAGAGGAGAAAGAACCAGCCAAGTTTCTAAAAAGGTTAAAAGATAATATATATTTTTAAACACCCTACAGCAAAGAAAGCAGAAGAGTAGAGCATCTTAGGCTCTGAAACTGAAAGTGTCCCAATGAGAAGTGGAGAAGTCATGGGTGACTGTCTTCAGGGACTGCTGAAAAGTCGAAGAACACGAGAGACCACAAGTGACTCATTTTTTTCCTGGCTGTTGAGTAGAAATGTCAGATACAAAGGAAAATGTGCTATGCGATTCCATTATATAAAGCTCAAAAACAAGAATAACTGAACGATAGCACTAGAAATCCTGACTCCCCAGCAGTTCAAAGCATTTCAGACTTCTCAGCTATTATGCTGGCATCTCTATGGAATATGCAAGAGACACATGGTGCCCTGTGCTGATTTCAGTGGTTATGCTGTTAATATTTTAATTGCAGTCATTTTGGTCTCTCACATTTGAGCCGCAAACACAGTGAAGGCACTGTGAGGTTTGTCCACCGCTTTCCTGTGTGGGGAACAGTGCCCACCACTGACTCGTTCCTTGCTACATGTGGTCCAAGTAACAGTGTATCTGATGCATGAATGAGTCATGGGTGCTATTTCACAATAGATTATATGGAGTGATGGAAAAACCTTAGGACTCAAGTGTTAGCCCCAGGTGACCCATTGCCCCAATAGAAAGATGAACTCTAAATCAGGCTCCATCGCACAGAACCTGGTACATAGAATTCACTAATGGGTTCATGCCTGTGTCGCATTCAAGCACTGCCACTTACTTGCTCTGTATCTTAAGACAAATACCTACCCTCTGTGTCTCAGTGTCCACATGTGTAGAACAGTGACAATAAATAGATCTACCTCATCTGTTGTTGCGAGGACTAAATGAGATAATTTGGGTCCAGAGCATAACACATAGTAAGTACCCAATAAGAGTATTGCTGGTAGGCTGGACTCAGTGGCTCAGCCTGTAATCCCAGCACTTTGGGAGGCCGAGGTAAGTGGATTGCCTGCACCTGCGGGTTCAAAACCAGCTCGGGCAACTTGGTGAGACCTTGTCTCTACAATAAATCAAAAATTAAGCCGGGCTTGGTGGCTCAGCCTGTAATCCTGCGCCTTTGAGAGGCTGAGGTGAGTGGATTGCCTGAGTCCGTGGGTTTGAGACCCGCCTGGGTAGTGAGACCTCATCTCTACAATAAATAAAAAAAAATCATCCGGGTGTAGTAGCGTATGCCTTTAATTCCGGCTACTTGGAAGGCTGAGTGAGGTGGAAGGATCACCGGAGCCCAGTAGGTCGAGGCTGCGGTGGCCGGGAACGGCCACTGCACTCCAGTCTGGGCAACAGAGTGAGACTCCGACTCAAAAATGAAAAATAAAAAAATCAATCAAAAATTAGCCGGGCATGGTAGCACACACCTGTAGTTCTGGCTACTCGGAAGGCTGGGGCGGCAGAATCGCTGGAGCCCCGAAGGTCAACGCTGGAGTGGCCATGAGCATGCATGTCCCTGCACTCCAGCCTGGGCAAAGGAGTGAGACTCCAACTTAAAAAAAAATGTATAGTTGGTAAGGGTTTTGTCAATTACAAATGATTTTCCCTCTGTTTGGATTTGTTCTATTAGTGAAATAATGCTTTCCCTCCTCTTTGTAGGAATAGAATAGTGACTGGATGGGGACACAAGGGGCTTCTACAGTTCTATCATTTTACACTTCTAGGTCTGGATTCTGTTTATGAGAGTATATTTAACTTTTGAATATTCACAGAGCTATACATCTGTAATAGGCACACTTTTCTCCATGTAAACTATACTTCAATATGAATAAGGAAAAAGGTCCTTTAGTAGATCCCCACAGCTTTCAAGATGAAGTTAATACTCCCTGGCTTAGTACATAAGCACCTTTATAACTTAGCCCTTGCCAAACTCTACATCCAACTGTTCGAATCTTCATGAGCACATTACCTTTCTCATACCATTATTGCTTCACTCATACTGTTTCCTCCAATTAAAAACATTCGAACATTCTCCCTCTTATCCATGCAGCTGAAACCTGCTTGTTCTCCAAAACTCAGCTCATGCATCACCTCTTCCAGGAAGACTGCACTGACTGGGCTTGCATTGTCCTTGACCTTTCACACATCACTGCAATTCACCACCCTGTTATCCTGATTTACTTGCCCAAAACTCTGCAAAGTCACCAATTTTTTTCTTTGGTATTGTGCATCATTTTGAGGAAGAGCTTGAACAAATACTTGATGAATAATTATTTGAATAAATGAATAATATGTTAATTAACCCCTTTTCAAATTCTGATTATAGAGATATAGAAACAAGAAAAGGCAGAGTTATAAATCCTACAGTAATGTACAGATTGCATGGGTTCTTTAACTGTGGGTAGCAATATCATATCAGTATCTGTTTAACTCACACCTAACTTTGTTGTAAGAGGTGATCTCTCAACAACACTTTTCTAACTGGGAGCAAAGCTTTTATTTTTAAATAATCTAAGCAAGAATACCAAATACAAGGAGATGTCTAACTCTATAACCAGCAGTTTATTACTAACATGTAGTAATTAACATGACAATGTCCACTTGCTAGCACAGCGACACACCAGAGAGACTCAGTAGACTTGTGCTGTCTATAGTATGAGATGCACTAGACTTTGACTTCAAAGAGCATATTTATAATATATCAATAACTAAATGTTATTCACTCCTGTCTATGTGTCAAGCCTTCACACGGATAGAATGCTTTTCTTCTTTTCATCCCTCACATTCAATCTGTCACACCTAATCCAAAATAAATCTAAAATCCATCCCCCTCTCTCCACTACCACCTTGCTCCAAGCCTCTGCCATTTCTCATTGGACAGTGAAATAACCTAACTGCTCTCCTGTGTCTAGTCTTGCTTTCCTATAAGCCATTCTTCAACCAGAAATGAGAGTAACCTTTAAAAAAAAAAAAGGCAGCTCTACATTTAAAACTCTCCAATGACTTCCCACCAGAGGTGGTGAATTCCAGGCAATATCATCTAAGAAGAAGGCATCCAAACTAGTCTAGGAAGGCTGCATGGATTTAGGACAATTAAATTGAAAGAATATGCATATCTAAGCCAGGCACTATTCAGAAACTCACAAAGATGTCATTGACCCTACAATAAGTGCCATATAAGTATAATTTAATGGAGAACATAAGGTAAATCGACAAAATATGTTAGGATATAAAAACTAAGAGGAAAACACATGAGATCAAGAGATTTCAAGGCAAGTCTCAGCCCTGCCTTCCACAATTTTGATGACCCACTAAAATATACTTGCCAGAGAGAATGACTCTCTTAAAATACTGTCACTCACTTGCTGTGTGACCTTAGGCAAGTTCCTAAACTTTCCTGAGCCTCAGTTTCCTTATGTTTTCCCTGTTGGCAGGGTTGGAGGTCATGCATAAAAAGCAATGGTCTCTAACTTAATATTTGCACTAAGGCTACTTAAAGATGCTGCTCATAGTCAGAGGTGGCTTCCCTGGGGATTCTGGCAACCCCAAGGGCTGCACACCCAAGTTACAATGCATTTGGGCATATCACTGTGGCCAAGAACACATCTGGAAAGTTCAGCGCACTTAATAGTACAGGGTCTGCACATGGCCCAGTGATTGGAGCTACAAGTGAAGTTAATCATGATGACAGTTACATCTACAGCAATTATAATAACCACACTAGGTGTATTAGGCAGGATTCTACAGAGAAACAGAACCCATAGAATGTGTAGAGAGAGAGGAAAAGAGAGGGAGATTTACTTTAAGAATTGGCCTGTAGAATGTGGAGAGAGAGAGAGAGAGAGAAAGGGAGAGCGAGATTTATTTGGGGGAACTGGCTCATTTTGATTATGGAGGCTGGCACATCCAAAAGTTACAGTTCAAATCCTACAACCCGCAGACTGGAGGCCCAGGAAAAAGCTAACGTTGCAGTTGAAATCCAAATACCACCTGCTGCAGCTTCCCCTTCTGCTTGGGGAAGTCAGTCTCTTTGTTCTATTCAGACCTTAAACTAATTGGATAAGGACCACCCATGTTATGGAGGACAATCTGCTTTA
Source organism: Carlito syrichta (assembly GCF_000164805.1). NCBI lineage: Eukaryota > Metazoa > Chordata > Mammalia > Primates > Tarsiidae > Carlito > Carlito syrichta. Next base: position 695,931 of record NW_007252451.1, on the reverse strand, counting down.
CTCAAAGTCCATCAATTTGAAGATTAATCTTATTCAAATCACCTTCACAGAAACATCCAGAATAATACTTTTACCAAATATCTGGGAGCCATGATCCAGCGAAGTTGACACATAAAATTAACCTTTACACTTGTTGTGAATGACACAATGCTTAGTAGGGCTTTCTGTGCCTGAGAGAAGCAGCAAAACATCTGTAAGAAGACCTTTTAGCATCCTCTAAAAGGATGCTGAAGTATTTCTAAGTTAAAAATCCCGGCAGGGTCTCCAAAATGTTAGGGCAGACCTGCAACAGGAAGGGGTGATCAGGTGCCGTGCAAAAGTTGCAAAGAGTTGCACAGAAGTTATATTGGGAAATACAGTTTATTTAGAAAGTAAATTAGAGAGGGATCAGGGTTAGGAGAGGGGGCCAAAGCTTAAGGAAGCATGGCCTGACCATAGCTCAGTGAACATATGGCCTGACCAGAACTTAACAAAAGCAATGGCCAATGGCTGCTTGAATCTGAATGCTTTCAAACCTTTCCTTTGTTGGGGGCAGGTTGTTAAGGTAAATAGGTGGTGGTCTTTTTCACATCCTCTCAAAGAGGACAGGTAAGCACATGTACTGATGGTCAGGTGATGGATGGTAGGCAGATGAGTGGGTTAGTCACATGACCGCTGCTTTGGTGATGGGGTCTGTGTCATAAAGGTCACAAAGGGCTGATTAGATTAACTTGTTAACAAAATAAGTTGGAGAGGGGGTTGTAAAACAACGATCATTAGCTACCTGTGAGAAACCTGTTCTGTCCTTGGCTAGTGATTAGAGGGCAAGTTGAAATGAATAGCTAGAAAAACATGACAGATATTCACCTGGGGAAGGTGGGGGCACACCCCATCAATAAGGGTACCTGCACGAATGAACATTTGCATACCTAACCCTGAATTGTACCCTGCAATTTCAAAATAAAAATTAAAAGAGAAAAAAAAGAAGAAAAACATAACAGAACTAAGCAATGTTAAAAGGTTGCTCATTGGTTATATCAATTCCACCTTGGTACTTTTATTCTTACGTACTGAGAAGTGCTTAAAAGAAAGATTTTTCCAAGAGCAACTGCTTAGTAGCAAATCCTAATGTCCTCTGGGCTCAGCAAATGTGTTCTTTATTCCTCACATTTGACTAAGTTCCTTTCAAGAGAGCTCAGCATTTTGCCCGAGTGTCTTATTGCCTTCAGTTTATCATTTTATTACCAAAGAAAGTAAGTGCTTTTCTTTTTATTTCATAATGTTAGAGTAGTTGTTTTATAGACTAGGACCTTGACTAAAGATTACCCCGGGTATACTAAGCCTTGGTTTGGATAAAACTGATGACAGAGGTAGGCATTGCCATGTGGCAGAATGTAGCAAATGTTCAAATATATTTCTTGTATGATTGAGTGAATGAATGCAGAAACACATGAGTAGCTGCTTTGGAATCAGCAGTTGGCCCCATGGCAATCACCTGGGATGACAGAATGTCTCCCACTAACCCTGTGGCAGAAAGGGGGGTTGGTAGCAGTTAAAGGTATTTCCTTTTGAAAGCCAAGCTGCAAGCTTTAAAGACCCAGCAGGCACCAAGACAGTTTTGTTTGAAAAAGGCCAAATGACTAGAGACTGATGGCTCTCATGGAAATGCAAAAGAGTAACTAATTCACAGACTTATCCAAAACCCCTCTTCTGAAGTTGACAGTTTACAATCCTGCAGTTCCTGGAGACCATTTGTTCTTTGAAAGATCTGATTTTGCTGAGTACAACCTTGTAAGATTCCAAAGGAAATATGTAATCACTCAACACGACCCCCTCCCTTACCTAAACAAGGGTATAAGACCCCGCTTCTCCTGTTCTGCGGGGCTCAATTTGGACGCATTAGCCCTCGAGCCCGCCAGCATAATAAAGTTGCCACTTCCTATAATAGTCTCGGTGTCACGATCTCTCTGTCTTCCCACAACAGCCATAGTGTAGATTATCCTACATGAGAAAAGCTAGGGGTTGGGGGGTGTCCAGGAAGGGTGTAGACTATTTGCCAGTCACCTGGAGAGTGGGGAGAAGCATGATTTTCACTGACATTGTTTACAACTGCCAATGAGTGGTGATAATAACAAGAAGAAAAGCTTTTAGTTCTTTTATTCTTATTTTAAGATCTCTACAGACCAGAAACTCCCTTATTGCCTGCCACCCAGTACAAGACATTCCCCATTTCCTCCTCCTGACTCTCACAGGATGCATCTTCAGCTAGCATCTTTCACAAACATATCTCACCGGGTTCTGACAATAATCTCACAAGGGAGCTACTGTTAACATTTTGCAGATGAGGACAATGAGGCTTGGAGTGGCTAAGTCACTTGCCTAAGGTCTCATGGCTAACTTGCAGAACCTGAGCTGTGGTCTGTAAAGGCGTGGCCTCGGTCTGCCCTGTGCATCAGGGTCGTGGCATGGTTGGTGTCAACAATGATAGGAAAATGAATGAATGAAGAAAGAACTTTGTTCCAAGGTTTCCAATTTGATGTGTCTGGGAACTTCTGATGAAAGTACCTAAGAAAATCTTCACTCCTTGAAAAGAGGGGAGAGGGAAGAGAAGGAGAGAGGGAGAAGGAGAGAGAGAGAGACAGACAGAGAGAGAGAGAGAGAGAGAGAGAGAGAGAGAGAAAGAAGGAAAGAGAAAGAAAGAAAGAGAAAGAAAGAAAGAAAGAAAGGAAGGAAGGAAGGAAGGAAGGAAGGAAGGAAGGAAGGAAGGCAGGAAGGAAGGAAGGAAGGAAAGAAGGAAAGAAGAAAGAAAGAAAGAAAAAGAAAGAATCCTGAAACCTGAATTTTGTGACTCATTCTTAAAATTGCATACCATGTCATCAAACAATGACTGTAGAGTAATACAGGACATAGCCTATGAATTGCCCACTGGGAGGAACTAAAACACATCTGATGGCTGTTATTTAGTAAGCACCTATAGTGTACCAGCATCTGTAGAAGTAGCTTTGTCATTTAGTCTAAACAGCAATCCTAGGAAATAGGTATTATAATTCCCATTCTATGACTGAAGAAACCAAACCTCAAAGGGTCATACAAGTTATCACAGTCACAGAGTAAGTGAGTTGTTGAACTCAACCAGGATTCAGGTCAAGCTTGCCTGACTCCAAAACACTTGTCTTTGTGTTTCTGAGCAGAATCGAAATTCCTAGGGTCTTAGACCACTAATCATGGGTGTTATCCAGATTTTCAGCCTCCCTGCTGAATCAGTCTGAAGTTAGCCTATAGCATATGCTTTTATGAGCCAGTTAAGCAACAGTTTCTGCACAGTTGTGCTGACACTTGGCATTCAGAAACACTTCTCAGTGAAAATTCCATAAAAACCCTTTAATATATAAACTCAAATGCCAGAGTCAGGATTTTGACAACAAGAATTTTTAATTTAAAAAAAAATATTAAAAGCGTGACTGGAGGTTTTTCACTGTGTAGCACAACTGTCTGTTCACAGTCAGGTCTATGCATTTCCCCTCTATTTTCTATGTGATGTCCCATCTCTCAAAGCGTGATAGCTTTAGCACCAATATACAACTAGAGTTCAAAAACAGTGCTTAAAATAGAGCGTGGCTGTCAGTGAATTCAACAAACATTTGGGCTGTCATTACAATGTGCTAGACGTGATCTAATTCTTCTACAAATGCTAACTCATTTAACCCCATACCAATTCTGTGAAATAAATGCCATTGTTATCATCCCCAATTCACAAATGAGGCAGCTGGTATAGAGGGGTTAAGTAGGTGCCCCAAGTCAGAGCTGGGAAGAAGTAGAGGGTGGGTTCAAATACAGAGCCTAGCTCCAGGGCTGTGCAGATGACTCCTATCCTGTGATTTCCATTGTGGTCACTTGCTGGAAGGGTCCCTCATCTCAGAGGTGGATACATGATGCTGTTCCAGGTCAGTTATGTATCATTTATTCATTTGCTCCTTCCACATACATGCATTGGCTGTCATATTGTACCCATTTGTTTCCTGCCCTGTTTACGTCCCTCTTTCCCTGTGCACCCAACCTACTCCTGCCTCTTGACAGTCACCCCAGGAATGACAACACTTTTTATCATGACCTTGCACCCCGACTATGTGCCTTAGGTAGGAGTCATTGTTTGACCTGTGCAGAGTTCTTAGGCAGACATGTTGAGATAGAGGCTGAAAAGTCTCCTCCAAATGGCTGAAGACATATGAGGGGGACCTCCCAAAAACCCGAAATTTGTTTTTTAAAAAAATTGTTTATTTATTCTTGCAGGTTTAAACTGCCGTCACTTTCAACGTACTCTCCACTTGATGTAATACACCTATCGAGATGCGTTTTTCTACTGCTCAAAAGAGTTTTTGAACTCGTCGATTGGGAGAGCTTTTAGTACTTCTGTCGTTTTGCATTTTACCTCTTTCACATTGGCCAAACATTTCCCGTGGAGGACTTCTTTCATCTGGGAAAAGAAAAATTATCTCAGAATGACATTGGGGGGATATGGAGGGTGGAGCATGGGATCATGCCAGTTTTGGTCAAAAACTGCTGAGCACTCAGCACAGTGTGGGCAGGTGTTCCACGTAAATCACCCACTATAAAATGGGCAGACACATTGAAATAATCTCCAAAAAATTTTACTGAAGCCAAACACAGCCTCTCACAACAATGCCAACTGGTACACTGATGCCACTTACCTAACAGGGGAAGGCTGTACTACAAGGGACCTGCACTCCAAAACATAATTCCGGTTTTGGGGGGATTACCCCTAAGGTGTAAGGACTTATAGGTCTTGGTGGCTGAGAAGTGAGAGGAGAGGAGGAAGTCAACCCTCAGGAGAAGTCAAGGCTCAAGTTTAAGGGAGGCAAGCTGGATCATGTAGTCCATTTGTTCCCAAGTTTCCAGCCTCAGTTTTGCCCTTAGATCCCATGAGTCACCCCAGGATGTTTACAATAACGTCTAATTGTGCTTCAGCTATATGGAGGTGAGTGTCTATATCTTTCTCACCAAAAGAGTCCAGACAAATACAGCCACTCCTTCTTTACTTTTTGTTAGCTTGTGTTGGGGTCTAGAGGTGAGAAAACATTATCATGGCTCTCAAATGTGCAATATTTAGGAAAGGATGATAGACACTCAAACAGAAATTGCAAGATTCCTTTTAGCTGAAGCAATCAGGATGGGTGATTTCTTGATTAATTTAAAAAGTAGACTAAAATGAAGAATTATAAAAAATTATACCAAAACATTTTATTTTAAACACAAACATAAAATAATAAATTCATTATCCGGTCTTTTGAAATAAAGTCAAGACATTTTTCTAAAATGTGGAGCTGTTGTTTCTTATGGAGACCTAGCCTAAGAGCATTGGCTAAGATGTCTCGTTCCTTTAAATGGAGCAAGAATTTCAAAGTACTTGCAAAATTATCAGAGTGACTTTTACCAGCTGTCTTTCCCACATCCAATTTGGTAACAATGTTTTAGCTATCCAATCTTACAAATTCTTTTCAAAGCACTTGATTTCTTTTTTTTCTTTAACTTTAGATTCAGCGGGTACACATGCGTATTTGTTACATGGACTTATTGGGTAGTGGTGGGGGTTGGGTCTCAGTGACCCATTCCTCAGATAGTAAACATTGGGTCCTATAGGTAGTAGATAGTTTCTGAACTCTAACTCCAATCTCGCTCCCCCGCCACTGGAGTCTTCAGTGACTGTTATTTCCATCTTTGTGACTGTCTAACTCCCTCTCTTTTCCTATTTATTTAATATTTTATTTAATACTTAACTCTTCTCTGACTATACCTGCAAGTATAGTGTTCAGCGGAAGTGTCATCATTCAGCATCCTTGGCTTAGTGTTCAATCAATCATCTAGTATAATGTAGGCTTTAGTGTTTTCACACATTTCTTGTTTCAGCTTGCAGAATTTTCCTTCTATTTCTAATGTTACTTTTTTAATGAATAGCTACTGAATTCTGTAGAATACCTATGGTGCATTCATTCAAACAATCATTCAAAAAAATTTTTTTAAATAATTAAATCAAGTAAGTACGTTGACAGATACAATTGACATAGCTGGGTTTGGGGACAAGCTCCGTGATCCCTGGTCAGCATGGAGTTGCAGCTGGAATAGACACTTTAGACATCTAGAGAGTTTCCTACCAGCGAGGAATCTTTTACCCTGCAGTGACCAGATTCACTGCCATGTGTGAGGGGAGAGATTAAAGAGAGTGGGTGACTCCAGTAAATCAGTTAAGCCAGAAAGTTGGTTCAGTGGAGCTTCTACCACACTTAGGTGCTACAGTGATGGTTTCTTTCTTTTTCTTTTCTTTTTCTTTTCTTTTCTTTTTTTTTTTTTTTTTTTTTGAGTCTAAGTCTCATTCTGTCACCCAGACTGGAGTGCAGTGGCACACTCACGGCCACCGCAGTCTTGACCTGCTGGGCTCAGGCGATCCTTCCACCTCAGTCTTCCAAGTAGGTGGAACTACAGGCGTGTGCTACCATGCCCAGCTATTTATTTATTTATTTATTTATTCATTCATTCATTCAAGACATGAGGTCTCACCAAGTTGACCAGGCTGGTCTCAGACCTCTGAGCTCAGGCAATCCCCTCGCCTCGGCCTCCCAAAGTGCTAGGATTGCAGACTTGTGCCACCACGTCTGGCCCAGAGATGGTTTCAATGGGGCAAAATGAGGTAGGTCTGCATAGCATCGGAGGATTCAGGGAAACCTTTATGGAGGTGATGTCACTTCAGCAGACTGATTAGAGAAGATATCCCAGCTGTAGATTCAGCATGATCAAAGGATGCATGGCTCATCTGAGTAACTGCATAGTTTCAGACATTGAGGTGGAGTACTTCTAGTGATGTGCACATGTCTTATTCCTGAGACTTAACACCCAATGTTTAGTCTCCATAGAGCTTTCTGGCCATTTTGTCTTGCTCCGAGTTCAGAGGATAAGCTGTTTAGTAGAAGCCTAGCTTTTTCTTCTTTTTGCTGACAGCTCTAATAGCCTCCCAGGACCTCACCTGCTGCTAACAGAACAGCCTATCCTGATCATGAGATTGCTGGCCCGCATTTCAAGTGTGAGCCTGTCCCTAACTTACCATTGTGATGCCTTTCAAGCTACTTCCAGTCATCTTTGCTGAATTCTCTGATACCAGTCTCTCACCTCTCCCTTCTTCATGTCAGGGACTAAGCCTGTAAGTTGCCACATGTGACAAACTTAGTGTGGGCAGAGTCGTGGGTTGGTAATAACAATCGACCAAAACAATTATGAATTAAGAAAGGTAGATTTATTAAAGGGGAGAGCTTGTGAAAGGCATGATAGACCAGGGTAGCACAGAAAGAGTGTTAGCTATCTGAAAGAGGCAGAGATTGGAGAGATGTTTTACAAGAGGGGTATTGGGGTCTGCTGGTGGGGCGCCAGGCACTGGGGAAATTGGCTACATGGGAAGTTTGCAAAAGGAAATTGCCAGAGGTTTTTGAAGAAGCTGGCTGATTGTGGTGTTGTTTTTCTTTAAGATAGGGTTAATCAAAGCAGTAGTTGACTGCCTTTTGTTTACCACAGAACTAACAGCAAATGTTTTACAGCTGGTCAGTGAACTTTTACAACTTTTGCTGTTATCAGTAAGTGTCTTTGTAACATTTGCAAAATCTCATCCTGAGATTTCCTTCCTCAATATAATTTAGCCAACTGATGCTGGCCTAATCGGGCCTCATATTCCTTCACATCCCCCCACACCCCTAACAAAGTAACAATGCCAAATCTTTGGTATAGGGGTGATGGTCTTACTTCTGTAGCTGCTTCCAGCTGATCAGCGGCATGGTGTTGGTCCTACCTTGGATTGCCAGATTGTCAAAGGATCCTGTGTATTAGTAGGGTGGAATAAGAGAGCCATATGGGTAATTAGGGGTGGTTTAAACCCTTTGTAGCTTTGTTTAAAGGGCTCTGGAGAAGTGGAGTTTTTGATGATATGGGTTAGAAATCTTGTGGAAGGTTTATCTAAGAGAGACAAACTTGATAAAAAGATTAAAGAGTGGGGGTTTTATAATTAGGAGGAATATTGAAATGAAGGGTCTCAAAAAGGGAAAGAGCCATGAAAGTCAGGACGATTTTGTTTTGTTTCACATGCATAGAGGATACTGTAAATATTGGAAAGCAGAGGAAAATGAGTATGAGCAAATTTTAAAAATGTATTAAAATAGTGACTTTAACAAAAAAAATACAACTACTTTGAGACATTTCTGTGGAGACAGAAGAAAAACCAGAGGTTAGTGTTTGGAATAGTTTATCATTTAGCTAATCAGGCCTCCACTAAGTCTCCCATGAGGTCTAGGATCATATGTGCCTTGGTTGCCCCTATATTTACAGTGTCTAACACACTACCTTGTCTACAGTAGAATCTCAATAAAAATGTGTTGAATGACTACATGAATTTAATGAAAGGCAGTGTACCATAGCCTCAGAACTTGCTGTTCCCCCGTGCCTAAAGTATATCTCCCTAGCTTTCCACAGGGCTAGCTCCATCTGTCCTTCAAGTTCCAGCTTAAGCATCACCTCCTTGAAAAGTTCACCATTCTCCATTTGACTGAAGCCACCGACTCCCCTTAATCTCTACCATGGTTTGTTTACTGCCTCTAGAACAAGAAGGCAAGCACCATGTCTGTTTTTGTTTTCTGTTTACTCTCCATGCCCAGCACTAAGACATATACTCCTGGACTTGGTAGACAAATGATCAAATGGGGGCTTAATAATATAAGTTTCAGGGGGAAAAAAGAGCACGAGGTTGAGTCTTCACTGTGCACTTACTAAATGCATGACTTTGGGTTGCCTGGTTTACTTAAACTCTTTGATTTTTAGTATATTTCTATGTGAAATGGAATGAAAATAACATACTCCCTCCTATAATTAATGTGCGGTTTCCATTAGACAATGGATGTGAAGCACTTAGCATGTTACTAGTGTATCATCGATACAAATAAGATATTATCCATCACCCCAGAATAAGTCTGTCCCCAGTGCCTGGACCTTGGCTGCAGTGAACACTGCTTTGCCTGCAGTAGATAGAAAGAGGTTAACGTGAGTTCTCTCCATTTGTGAGAGCCTGAAAATGGCGAGTTCTTCCTGAAGCCCTTCGGAAACACAGCTGCTGTGTGTGAGCCCAGAAGTGCTGCCTGCACCCCAAGGCTGCCCTGCTTCATTTGTCTTCCTCACTATAAACATTTGCATAAAGTAAAGATCCTGAATCCCTTGCTGTTCCCACCTCGACTTCCCCTCAGGGTGTACTGTATGTAGCAAGGGATGCCTGTGAAGCCATTCTCACGACATGAATGCACTGTGTTCTGTGGGATGAGAGGGGAATTCAGACAGGAGTCACTCATGGGCTTTGGATCAACCTGGGATCTCTTTTCATGCAAATGGAAAACCCAGGGAGAAAAAGATGTGCAGAATGGAAGGACAAAGGCTACATAGAGCCACGGTCTTGCTCCAAGAGAGATTCTGGTACTTCTGATCTCCAAAGCCGGAAAAGGATATATTGCTCCTCAGGACTTGGAAATCGTATGAAAGGGTAAACTTCCCTATTTTCTTTCAAATTGTGTTTTCAGGGGGTTTGAATGATGTTTCTCAAGAAGTGAACAAGTCTGAGGGAAACAAAAGTGCTGAAAAATAGGCTTTTATAAGCAGACTCCAGGCAAACTCCCATCGTCTTGCAGAAAATGCTTTACAAGGGAAGGAGCGGGGACACTTGCCAGTAGCACAACTGGCTGGAAGCTGGCAAACCTGGGTGCTGGGGAATTTTGCCATTCAAATTTTATTTTCAAACTCTCCTGTGAGAACCCTAATGGCATGATACTTAAGGATCACATGAGTGTTGCCACTTAAAGACTCTATTTAACAAATATTTCTTGAATGTTTTATACCAGAAATGGTGCTGACCATTCTAGAGCATGTAGTCGTGAGCTGCACAGAGCTTCTGCGTTCTACGTATTCACACGTTTGCTTAAGAGATATTTATTTAGCACCTACGACTCTCAAGCACTGGGGAAGTTGCTGAGGATTCTGAGGTGAACAAAACAGAGTCACTGTCTTCAAAGTCTTTGTTTACAGTCTTCTTAGGGGAAGCAGACAACTAAACATGTACGATAAGTGTTTCAAGAAGAGAAGTCAAAGGATAGAAAGCTCTGTGTTCTAAGGCGATAGTATTTAGACCTCCCAAAGGAAGTATCACTTCCAATGGCTTTAAAGCAGAGCCCTGAAGGGTGAATGGGGACTGTGAAAAACTGGGGAGAGACTTGTGAAGACCCAGAGTCAAGAAAGGAATTGGGGATTTTTAAGGAAGTGAAAGACCTTCATTGTGCTTTTAGCCAAGAGTTAGAGGGAAGGGAGGGAGTGACCGGAATTCGAAACAGCGGTCAATAGGTATTATAAGGGGTTTGGAATTTCTCCTAAGAAGAGCAAGGTTTAAATCAGAGGATTGGCATGACCAGAAACAGGAGCTGTGTTAAACGTAAAACCAAGTCAGACAGTTTATAAGACTGGCCTGTCCATAGGAGCACAGACCTGAGCCATCCAAGAAGACACTAAGCGTATGGTCATGTATAACCAACCATAGCCTTCCCAGTTCCTATTCATTTTCTCCCAGCTCACCACCCCTTCCCAGATTTGTTCATAAATAAAGTCTCACCCCTCCCTGACTTGAGTTTAGTGTCTGTGTTCAATCAATGTAGTACTGTTGCTGTGTCTTCTGGCGCTGGCCCATCCATGCTCCGCTTTTATTCTCCAGATGAGGTAGTTGCCCTGCCTGTCCCCTTTCTAACTGCCTCTAGGCTCTTTTTGGGGTTGTGTCCTTCCTGCCTCTATGCATAGGTGACCTGCAGAAACCCTCCACTGCCCAACCTTCCTCCCCAACCCAGTGCAGCCTAAAGTAGGACAAGCAGGAGGCACAAGTTCAGGCAGGGTCCTTGATCTTGAATTCCCTGGCGATGATAGCCCAAGGATGACGAATAAATAGGTTTCATTTTCTTTGTTAATTCTATTCCATCGGTCATGCCTGCCAGCACTGTTTTTGGAGGCTGAGCTAGAGTCCGAGCTGGAGTCAATTAGGGATGTCTGTTATAGCCAAGTGCAGGGAAATGAAGTAGTACATCCACAAGAGTCATTTTCCTTCTTCATTCCAGAGTAAATATTAATACCTACCCATGGGAAATCCATTTGGTTAGACTTAATGCACCATCTCTTATAGGTCCAGAAATCCAGAAATCCTCCTTGGTACCCTTTACACCCTTTCTCACAGTCTTAATTCATACAAGTCTCCTAAATATCCCTCCCATGTTCCCACTTATTGCCTGGACTATTACAGTAACCATTGAATTGCTTTCATTCTTCTCTGTCTCCACATTAACCATCTCATTGAATCTATTATTTTCCATATTTCAGTCGAGACGATGTTGAAAAATGCAAATCTGATCATGTCCCTTATCGCTGAGCCAAATACTTTCGTTGCCTCTTGTAACTCTTGAGATGAAGACCCAACAGGGCGGAGCATGTCTTCATTCCTCTCACCCCGCACCACTCCACTGGCTGGATACCAGCCCTGGCCCTTCTTCTGGTTTATCCAACATGCGGCTCCCTCTTCAGTCAGGCCTTTGCACACACTTCTCCATCCTTTTCGAATGGTATTCCACAACCACCAGCACACACCCAGACACCCATTTGTGGACATGGCACACACACACATGCATTTCAATTAATTAACTGCTCATCTAAATTAACCCTCCCACTTTGGACTCTCAATGTACCCTGTACATTTTTTTAATAATGTGTATTACTGATGTCGTTTGCATCCTTGTTTATGTGATCATCTGATTACTATCTGATTACTATCTACCAGACCATGCAGGGATCACGGCCTGTGATGTTTGTTCACTGTTGCGCTCTGACTACCTATGGCAGTGCTCGGCACTGGAAATTGTTACAGGAGTTATGAGTTATAATTTCATAGTTATTTTAGTTCCTCTTAAATTTCACACAACAATAAACTTTAATAAGGGAGAGGGTGAAGTGAAGAATGTGTGAATTGTGCATCTACACCCATTCATTTTGCCTGTGAGCAGGAAAACCATCGTGAGCATTTGTGTTCGCAACGGATTAACATTGTAATGACTAAATCAAAGGTAGATAAAATGATGGCTTCAATACAATCTTTCATAAATCTATTCAAATAGAGAGCACGATAATATATGTCAATCTATATTTTAATGTAGTTAAGTATTTTTAAAAACCACAAATGCAATAAGGTTTAATTTTCCACTGCAGAGTATTACGCACTCTCCTATTTTGCAGTTATTGCCCGTGGAACAACAGATTGAAAAGGCAAGAATCAATTAAATAAACTTTTTTCTTGCTGAAATCATATAAAAAATATATATTGGGGACCTCTTATGAGCCAGGCACAATTTTAGGTGCTAGAACTCCTGTTCTGAACACAAGATACAAAATATATACCTCTGTGAACCTAACATCCAAGCCGAATGGACATACAAAAAGAGATAAATAAATAAAATATATAGAAAAATTAAATAATGATACGTGCTAAGGAAAAAAATAAATGAGTAAAACATGAAAAGAGCACATAGCAAGAGGCCAGGAGTGTGTGACCATTTAGACACGAGTATGAGGGACGATCTCCAGGATAAGGTGACCATTGGCAAAGACCTAAAAAAGTGAGCGCATGCATTATTTTTTATTTATTCAATTATCTACAATTATTTCTAAACTGGGTTGTTTTAATATCTCAAAACATCTGTTTTTACCACCCACTTGCGTATAAAGTATCCCTTATGAATAGACAGATCTATTCGCACATTTTTGTGGGCCTTGTGGAACACCAGGGATGCTTCCAAGGGATTATGTTGCTCCCTAAACATCCCTTGTCCTACATGTCATAACCGAAAGAAAAGATTCGGACTTTCTGCCCTTGTTAGCTTTCAGGATGAGCCACTCCAGATCCTGGAAATGGCTCCAGTCTGGTCTCCGGCAAAACAATGGGAAGGGGCTTTTGTGGCATCCCCTTGACCTGTTTCTACAACCATCTCAGGACTTGGAAGTTCAGGAATGAAAATCTTGGCCTAGCATTGTGCTCCAAACCCCCTAGGCTAGTAGAGTGTTATTGTTTGGGATTAGTGATTCTTCAGAAGCCCATGTGATTTATACGGGTGTTTCATATTCAGACCAAAGGTTTGTTTGCCCATTCATTATTTGTGCATTTATTGAGGTCTCCTTATGCAAAGCATTATGCTGGGCCTCAGATATAAAAAGATGAACTCAAAGAGCTCAGAGTTTGCCAAATGGCACATAAACAGACAAGTACCATGTGGTATAATAAATGCTTTCAGAAACATCTGTGTAAAAAAGAAATAATATTGGAAGAAGTAACAAATTCCCTTCACCAAGGAAATGAGATTTGCCCTAAAATTTGAAGATGATGAAGAGTCCATGTGCTAACCAGAAGGAAAGACAAGGGATAAGGGACATTTGGGCAGAAAGAATAGCAGCGCACGCGATAGTGACCTATGCTTGCTTAGTTCAATACAACAAATGCCCCGTGATCTCCTGCTCAGAGGAGGCAAGGAGGAGAGACAAGACTGTCACACTTTACAAGATGATCCTACAGTGTGTTGGGAGCAGGGGAAGAAAACAAGGGTTAACCAAACAGAACTGCACTTTTGCATCCAGAGATATGACTGTCTGATCCTATGAATGTAACCAGATGAATTGAATTTAATAACCTGCTTCCCAGGCATGTTTGTTTGTTTTTTGTTTATTTGTTTCTTTTGTCACTCAATGGGTCATGTGCCAGTTTGTTACATGAATATATTGTGTGATGGTGTGATTTGGGCTTCTATGAAAACTGTTACCCAAATAGTGAACATGGTACTGAATAGGTAGAACGATATCCCAACATCCTCAACAAACTACTAGCAAACTGCAACCGGCAACACATCAGAAAGATTATCCACCACCAACAAGTGGGCTTTAATCCCAGGATGCAAGGATGTTTCAACACACGCACATCAATAGATGTGACCTACTACATAAGCAAAATTAAAAACAAAAACCGTAAAATCATCTTAACAGATGCAGAAAAAGCATTTGATAAAATCCAGCATCCCTTCATGATAAAAAACCCTCAACCAACTAAGTATAGAAAGAACATACCTCCAAATAATAAGAACCATCAATGAGAACCCACAGCCAATATCATATGAGCAAGCAGTAGCTGGAAGCATTCCCTTTTAGAACTGGCACGAGACCAGGCATTTCTTTACATCAAGAGATTGAATGCGGTGTCCACATGTCTCATAAGCATCCAAAAGGAGACCCACCCTGGGTCATCTTTACAGTCATAAAGTTTCTTAATTTATCATGAAAACCTGTTTTTAATTTGCATAACATATGGTAGCAGTACTCTCAGGCATCACTTGGCATATTTTCATTGATTTCTTTTGTGTGTGTGAAGAAAATGTTTTTATTTATTTTTTCATTTAATTATAAAGATGTGGGGTACAGTTCAGGGTTAGGTATACAAACGCTGATTATGCAGGTCCCCTTGTTGATGAGGTATGCCCCTCCATCCCCTAGCAGTTTCCCCCAACTGCCAACCCCACCATACTATTCGGCTTTATTTTTATTTGTTTGAATTAAGAGTTCCAGTAAGTAATCACTGAGTATCACACGTATGCTTTGTTTAACTATAGACATAATCGTGCACCTCCAATTTCTTTTTTTCTTTTTTTTTTTTGAATTGAAGTCTCATTCTGTCGCCCAGACTGCAGTGCAGTGGCTGTTCCCGGTCACCGCAGCCTCTACCTGCTGGGCTCCATGATCCTTCCACTCAGCCTTCCAAGTAGCTGGAACTACAGGCATGCGCTACCACGCCCAGCTCATTTTTGATTTATTGTAGAGATGAGGTCTCGCCAAGTTGCCCAGGTGGGTCTCGAACCCGCGGGCACAGGCAATTCACTCACGTTGGCCTCCCAAAGGCGCGGGATTACAGGCTGAGCCACTGAGCCCGGCCCTCCAATTTCAATGGTAATTAAATTTTAACTTTTGAGAATTGGACTTTGAGGGATTTTTTTCAGGAACAGATTTCTCGGATAAGATGAAGGTAAAGATTCCAACAGACTCTGGAGTCTGACAGACCAGACACTGACCCTTTCCTGCTGTGTGACTTTGAGAAATTATTTATCTGAGCCTCAGTTTTCTCATGTATTAATCTACGATGAGATATCCCCTGCCACAGAGTGATGGTGAATATTACCTGAGGTTATATATGATGCTCCCCAACTTGGTGTCTGATCCACTGTGAGTGCTCTCACAGCCACCTAAACAGTAGCTAGTAAGAACGCATATTTTTAATGGCATCCAAAAAACCTCCCAGTCTCTAGATAAAACGTCCCTCTAGGTTCTTGGCTGTCTTGTTCCCTGCGTATTTCCTATGCCTAGAACTATGCCTTGCATGTGGTATTTTCTCAATAAATATTTGTTGAATAAATGAATATATAACAATGAATAAAAAATGTTTGAAACCTTACCCTTTTTCCAGGAACTCCTCCCCCACTCTCCTAGGTGAATGTGGCTCTTTCCTTCTCTAAGCTTCTGCCGTAAGCTCCTCCCATAAGTCTGCCTTAATTGACAGCCATTTTCCAAAGAGCCATGTGGATCAGGTTAGAGGGGATAGAAGACATGTTGTAGGAAGTGGAGCTGATAGAACTATTTTTGGAGTCCAGAGAATTTGGTTTCAACCTTTTGCTGCTTATGATTTAGGTGTTCATGTTGCCAGGTGATCCGTTTACTAAAACCATGTTTTAAAATAAAATACCTATCTTGCAGAACTGCAGTTAAAGATGAGAGTAATAATGTGCCTAGTAGTACTTGACGCAGAGTAAGTCGGCAGTTTTCAATCCTACCTGAGTATTCCAAACTCCTGAGGAGCTTTTAAAAACTCTACCCACCTGACTGTTTCCCCCAGATTTTAGTTCAGTTTTGTCTGGGTGAGGCTGGAGCAGCTGCACTTTCATGAAGCGCCAGGCCAGTCTGATGGACGGACAGAGTACAGAGTGAGTCTATAGGATGGTCTCATAAATATGTTCATGGACTTGAATTTTAGCGAGGAATATCTTCTCAACTATATCCTCAGGAGAAGTGCCTTTCTTATGACTCTTCCGTTTTCATCTCTCTCCTTCACTTGGAATATTTTATGAGCTGCATCACCGCCTTTATATTCTCTGTGCCATTTTCATCCTAAAGTAAGTTCTTTCGTCTTTCTGACACTCCAGTCCTTAAGAAATCACCCTAATGCAACACTAGTGTAATCGTGATTTGCAATTAAACACTTTCACAAGCTGACCACATGGCTGGTGGGCGGCGAACCTTGTATTCCAGCTCTATTACCACCTTTACAGACGCGGATGTTACTAAACATCCCTAGCCACTGGCAGGGCACCAGTGCCCCTCAAAGCTGTGATTAACACCTACTCTCATCCAGCAGCAATTGCCTAAACGGGGCCACAGGTACCTGGGAAGTTGACAAATAGCACTAATGAATATGGAATGAACAATGATGTGAGAGCTCTCGCAGGAAGCACGCCTCTCAGTCCCACGATGGGATGATGGGATGGCTTTCAAGAGAGGAAAGCGTTTTATCATATGATGCTAGGGGGAACTTGACTCACAAAGCCTTTTGCAGAAGAGGCAGGGTTAAGTAGAGGTCAGAGGAGGGAGGGGGGATTGAGACCAGGCCCCTCACACATTTTATTGCATCGAATTCTCCAAGCAACCCTGTGAAGTAGTTGATATTACTGCTGTTTGCCAAATTAGGGAATTAAGTAAAGCACAGAGCGATGACATAGCTCACCTAATGCTGTATTTCTGTCAAGTAATGAAGGCCGGATCCAAGCTCCTCCATCAGACAAAAACCCGGGGCTTCTCCCCTGTCACTAAGAATCCCAGCAGGGAGTAATGAGGTGAAGAATTGCACCACTGCTACTCAATAATACGAGTAATTTAATTTCTCCTGGACTCTGTCCGTTAAATGAAAATACTTATTTCTGTGTGCTTATTGTCAGGGTTTTGCAAGAATCATGTGAAAGAATAGATGGTGACTTTGCTTAAGATACACAAATAGCTAAAAAGATACGAGAAACTCTGCTGATGAGAATACAGCTGTCTTCAACCCAGTTCAACACTGCTGTAGAGTAAAACCTTGTGCCAGAAACCAGACGCTTGCCACATCACAAGGACGTTTTAGGGTTTAGTTCATGTTGCGAGTTAACCATTACTTTGCTTTCATCTACCACGGTGATCATGAAAGAAAGAATATTATTCTGCCAGGTGCCAGGTCTCCACCTTCAGGCTGTGTGTGTCTTACTTTCTCTCATCTTTGATAAAGAGTGAGTGCCTCATAAGCCTGTTTCTCGTCTATGTTCCCTGTTTCTCTAAATGTAGCTCAACTCCCCATCAACCAAACTCTGAACCTAGCCATCATGGTGGGTACACCCTCTCTCTATCTTTTGCCATTTTAGTTGTTCAGTTGGTCACCAGTCCAATGGAGTTTATCTCCACCATCCCTTCTCACTCAGACCACTGCAAGAGCTCCCCCAGGGGGTCCTTCTGCCTCCAACCTTGGCCCCTCCCTACAATTCATTCTTCAAGTCACAAAGTGATCCGCACATACATGTTTATTGCTGCACTGTTCACAATAGCAGAAACATGGAACCAACCCTACTTCCCATTGAAAGTGGACTGGATAAAGAAAATGTGGTACATATGCACGATGGAGTATTACACAGCCATAAAGAAGGACAAAACCACAAACTTCACAGCAAATTGGATGGAGTTGGAGACCATCATACTTAGTGATCTATCACAGAAGCAAAGAATTGAATACCACATGTTCTCACTCATGAGTGAGACCTGAACATTAGTCACATTCGCACAAAGGAGGGATTGGCAGTTGCAGGATATTGCCAGGGGAAGGGAAGGCACATTACATCACGAAGGTTCCTGGTCCTGAACCAGGGGAAGTGAGAACCAATTGGAGACCCAAACTTCACCTGCACATAGATTACTTATGTACCTAATCCTGACTTGTTCCCCACATCTCTATAATAAAGTTATTTTAAAAATAAATAGATAAGCCGGGCTTGGTGGCTCAGCCTGTAATCCCACGCCTTTGGGAGGCTGAGGTGAGTGGATTGCCTGAGTCTGCGGGTTCGAGACCCACCTGGGCAACTTGGCAAGACCTCATCTCTACAATAAATCAAAAAATTAGCCGGGCATGGTAGCACACGCCTGTAGTTCCGGCTTCTCGGAAGGCTGAGGCGGAAGGATCACCGGAGCTCAGCAGGTGGAGGCTGCAGTGGCCGGGAGCGGCCACTGCACTCCAGTCTGGGCAACAGAGTGAGACTCCAACTCAACAAAAACAAAAAACAAAAAATAAATAAATAGATAGATAGATAGATAAATGAAATGCTTTCCACATTTCCTATTCAGTATGTTATTTGCTGTAACCTTTTATCATGTTAAGGAAGCTTCCTTTTATTCTTAATTAAATTATGAATATGTGTTAAGTGTTATTACAAATGTCTTCTTTGAAATGATGATATTTTTTCTTTATATATTAATGTGGAGATTTGTATTTATTGATTCTTTCTGAAATTAAACCATCATTATACTGTTGAGAAAAACTCCCTCCAAAATAAAATAAAATGTCAATCAATTTGCCCCTCTTCTGCTTAGTGCCATTTAGTGACTTCCAATTGTATTTTAAATTAATTGCAAACATCTTGGGCTGGCCTCCAAGGCCTGTCTACACCTCCAGCCCCATGGTTTGTCACTACATGCTTCTACCACCCTCCAACCTCAGCGCTGCTCTTTTCTGCCAAAGGACATTTTCAGTTGCTATTTCCTCTTTCTGGATTTCTCTTCTTGCACTGCACAGAGCTGACTTCTCTCAAACTTTCAGGTCTCAATTTGAATATCAATTCCTTAGAAAGATCATTCTTTAAAAAGAAAACTTTATTATATTATAAAGATGTGCGCAGCCGGGCTCGGTGGCTCAGCCTGTCATCCCACGCCTTTGGGAGGCTGAGGTGAGTGGATTGCCTGAGCCTGCGGGTTCAAGACCCGCCTGGGCAGCGAGATCTCATCTCTACGATAAATCAAAAAATCAGGCAGGTGTGGTAGTGCATGCCTGTAATTCCAGCTACTTGGAAGGCTGAGGTGGAAGGATCACTGGAGCCCAGCAGGCGAGGCTACAGTGGCCGGGAGCGGCCACTGCACTCCAGTCTGGGCGACAGAGTGAGACTCCAACTCAAAAAAAAATAAAAAAAGATGTGCACTACAAGTCGGGATTAGGTCCATAAGTGATGTACGTACAGGTGAAACTTGGACCTCCCACTGGTCCTCACTTTCCCTGATTTAGGACCAGGTACCCTTTGTGTTGTTACATGCCGCCCCCAATCCTCCCTCCCCTGGCCATGTCCCTCAACTGCTGATCCCTCCCTTGTGCTGTTGTGATTAATGTTTGGGTCCCACTTAGGAGTGAGAACACATGGTATTTGGTTCTTAATCCCTGATTTGAATCACTGTCATCAACCACTGTGCTCTGTCGTCACGACCTGTTACCTGCATGGCAGGTACCACATTCTGTAGAAGTATGTGGATGTGTTTGGGTGTGTAATACGTAATGTGTCTTCCTTATGAGGACGTAAGCTTCCCAATAGTAAGAAATGCATCCATTCTGTTCACTATCGTATACCCAACACCCCGCCCTGTGCCTGGCAAATAAGAAGTACTCAGTCGAGATTTATCATGTTCACCGTACTGTATGAAATGAGCAATCCCAAGATAAGTTTATTCAAGAGCCCCGTGACTTCTCCACGGACCTCCCACCCCCATCTGAGATTCACCGGTCAGACTAACAAATCCATCCCTCTTCATGGCTTTGTTCCAGGAGCGACTCGTGCTGTCTGTGCTCCCCCGCTTTGTTGTCCTGGAAATGATCAATGACATGACCAACGTGGAAGACGAGCACCTGCAGCACCAGTTCCATAGGATCTACATTCATCGCTACGAGAACGTCAGGTGAGAAACACGACACCCCCGTCCCGGTTCTCCAAGTAACCCAGGTGTGCCTGGCTGCCCTCAACGCGCTGTCATGACTTCTGTCTGCCTGAACGTCAGCAGTTTTCCACATTGGGTTGATTCATTCATGAACTAGTGATCATTGATCAGAGCATTCTACATTTTCATACTGAGGCTGGAGAAGGACGTCACAGCATTCGGTTATATTTGCTGGTTGACTTCCTGCCTGGCTCCTCATAGTAGGCATGTCTGTCTTTGCATTTCACCTGGGAAAGACAAATGCCTTTTAGACTTTGATTAAAAAAATAATCCCAGGGTGCAATCTGGAGCTTTCAGGTGTGATCACATGGCTATCCTTTTTGTGTTTATCATAAGTGCCTTTAAGACAACACAAAACAACCTTACACAATTATAAAGAAATGTGCATATCACTTTTGTTACAACTATAAAATGAAATATTATACCACTGGCCAAAATTTAGCTTTTAGACAAGAGAATTTGTGACTTTTTTGCTTTTCAAATAATTATGAAAAATTAAAAAATGAAAAACCTAACAAAAAATTAACTATAGCTCATTCATTCAGATTTTGATCAATGGTGTATAATACAGTCTGTCTAATTATATATTCAGCATATTGAGTTTCTGCATTTTTGGAATATATTACAACTTCTTTTTAACTGCATTTTTTTATAATGAGTGAGCTTGCAATTAAAAGAAATTTTGGACAAAAAAACCCAAAAAATGTCATTACACTATTTTCTTGAAAACCAACAACACAAAAAAAGGACCACAGCTTTTATTCCTTCGCAAACATATGTTTGGTCAGCCATCCATCCACCCACTCACTCACCCATCCATCTACCCACACACTCCTCCATCCATCCATTCATCCATGACCTCTATGTGCCCAGTACTGCACTGGACAACTGGAATATACTGAAAATCAGAGCTTGGACTCCATAGTGAGGCAGACCGGTTTTAGAATCCCATTTCTGCCTTTTCCTTAAGTGTGGCCTTGGGCCATTTACTTAATTGAATCTCAGGCTCTTTCTCTGTGAAATGAGCATTTTAATAGCCACATTTCAAAGCTTTAGATAGAACTTGTGAGTGAAGACAGACACAAATCACAGGGCATGGAGGGTTAAGCATCTGCTAGGGATTAGGCATACAGGAAGGACCCCAAAAAACTGAAATTATCTTTTGGAGGGTGGGCTCCTTGTACTATAGGCTTCCCCCACTAGATAAGATAAGTGGGCTAGGAACCCATAGGCATCAGAGAACCAGCTAGTGTTGTTGTGAGAGACAGCATTCAGTTTCAGTGAATTCTTTTTTTTTTTTTTGGAGAGTCTTTCAATACGTTTGCCCATTTCATGATAGGTGCTTTTGAGCGCACCTGGGCACACCACGCTGAGCGTCCAGCTGTTTCTGACCAAAAACAACCTGATCCCTGTGCCCTATCCTCCCTATTCTTCCAATCTCACCTCAGGTAACTTTTTTTTGTTTGTTTCCCCAAGAAAAACACCTCAAAGGGAAACATTTTGCTCATGTGGAAGAGGTGAAACCAAAAACAGTAGAAGCACCAAAAGGCATCAAAATTGATGAGTTCAAAAACCATCTTGAGCAGTGTCAAAAGCATCTCGATAGGTGTGTCGGATCAAATGGAGAGGACTGTGAAGGGGACTGAGATTTAACATGTGAGGATACAAACCAGGCTCGGTGGCTCAGCCTGTAATCCCGCGCCTTTGGGAGGCTGAGGTGAGTGGATTGCCTGAGCCCGCAGGTTCGAGACCTGCCTGGGCAGCAAGACCTCATCTCTACAATAAATCAAAAAATCAGCCGGGCATGGTAGCGCGCGCCTGTAATTCCAGTTACTTGGAAGGCTGAGGAGGAAGGATCGCCGGAGCCCTGCAGGTCGAGGCTGTGGTAGCCGGGAGCGGCCACTGCACTCCAGTTTGGGCGACAGAGTGAGACTCCAACTAAAAAAAAAAAAATGTGAGGATACATACACAATTTTTTTATCAATACATTCCAGGATTTATGTGGGGATGTTCCCTCGTTTTATAGGTCATTTCATATTTTCTAGTTGAAGCAAAAGAATCCAGCCCTGGCTGATTTTAAAGAAGTGTGTTGAAACGTTACGTAGTGGATCACAGAGTTATTGGGGAAGAATGGAGAAGCAGGCTGGAGAAATGGGCCAGAATGGAGCGAGACCAGGAGTGAGAGGCATCACCAAACTCAAACCAGAGCCCTAGGCCAGGGAGGAGGCCACTGCCGCTGTTTCGAGCAGTTCACTGCCTGGGCTACCAACCTTGTCCTTCTACTCAGTGTGCCACCTCTGCAATCCTTCCTATAGCCCCCAGACACTGATGCTGTTACTCTTGCTGTCCCCCACCCCCTTTACAAGTTAAAGCCTGGGGCAGGTATGTCTGATTGGCTGAGCCCACTCTTTTTCTAGAAGTTCCTGGGAAGCAAGTATCTGACATATTCAGCTTACACAGTAGAATTGTATTTTCTTCCCTAATATCATAAGATAGAAATTTCCCAAACATAGGGTAAAAGTTCATATATTGACTGCTCTAAAAATGACAAACATACACTCTTTCTTCCCAACATTAGTAGGAGGGAAGGGCCACTTTTCCCACTTACCAACATCTCTAGGTGTTCTATTCCTGACATTCGGGGACACACACTTTAAATCGACGTCCAGCATAGATCACAACTCTTTGGCAGGCAAAGTGGTAGGTCATTCTCAGGGTAGGTCATTTTCAGGGTCTTGTCCAAGAATGGAACTACACTCATTTAGATGCTTCAGTTTGCAAGGCAGCCCTTTGTCAAACAAACAGCAACTCTAAGAAGAGGTGTACCCAGGGTCTAGGAACTGATCCCACAGACCAGAGCTCATCAATACCAACTCTAGAAAGACAGGTGCCTATTAACCATAATACAGTGTGGGGTTCCAGTATTAAGCATGCACAGGATGCCAAGAGACCGCAAAACGAGGGAAACCATAAACGGGAAAGCAGAGGATGGGAAGGAAGGAGGTAGACAGGGAAACATCCCTGGAAGAGATATTGCTCACTGGCCTTCTTTGAAACTGAGTCAGCCAAGACATGAATTCTGAGCAAAGTGATCAGTCAAGAGTGAAGGCAGAGCCTTGGTACATGTCAAGAGCCATAGTTCATTTTCCATCTTCCTTCCCTGGTGGCAAAGTGGTTTGACAATAAAGTCCGGTCCAGAAAGATCCAAAGCAGAAGTTGGGTTGAATATTTTGGAAGAAGATAAATAAATAAATAAATAAATAAATAAATAAATAAATATTATATATATAAATATATACAACCAGCCCCGGCAACTCAGCAAGATCTCATCTCTACAATAAATCTAAAAAATTAGCCGGGTGTGGTAGCACACGCCTGTAGTTCCGGCTACTTGGAAGGCTGAGGCAGGAGGATCACTGGAGCCCAGCAGATCGAGGCTGCGGTGGCTGTGAGGGTACCACGGCACTCCAGCCAGGGTGACGGAGTGAAACTCCAACTCAAAAAATAACTAAATAAATATAATACACACACACACACAAATCGTTAACAGAGATAAAACTATACTGGCATATTATGAAAGTGCCTGTCACCATAGACAAAAAAGGAAGCAAAACCAAAAAAAAAAAATGATGACCTTTAAAAAGAAAAAAATGGAGGGGGGTTGGTTAAACAAGCCTGCACACCCACACCAACATTCTTGGGAGCCTAGCGGATCGACGCTGGGGTGACCGGCAACCCAGCCTGGGTGACAGAGACTCCAACTCAATAAATAAATAAATAAATAAATACGAATCGTATACAGAGATAAAACTATATTGACATATGATGAAACTACCTGCCACCATAGAGAAAAAGGAAGCCTAAAAAAAAGACCTTTAAAAAGAAAAAAATGGGGGGGTGGTTAAACAAGCTTGTACACGCACACCAACATACTTAGGAGCCTTAAGTTCAATTAATGACAGATATGACTCTCTCCTGCACCACACCTTATGTCCAGTGCTCCCTGTAGTCCTGAGCAGCTAAAGTTGCTTCTGCCCCCTCCAGCCCCGCCCATTTATTTTATTTTATTTTTCAAGAGGTAGGTATTTCAGTTTAATGTGATGATCAATCACCAAAAAATATGGAACTCCTTTTCACAGTTATTTGTTTAACAAGCAATTATTGAGTGCTTCTTTGTGTCTAACACTGTGGCGTCCTAAAGAATTCAACAGTAAACAAAATATACCAAACTCCTTGGCCTCATGGAACCTATATTTTATTATTAAGGTACCTTTGTGGCTTATTGAAGGTCACATGCGTCAACAAGCAAGTGTCTCAAGAAAACTTTCCGCATTGAATTTACACAGCGATATTCATCGAATACCATTTGATATTTTGACCACTCATATTAGCCAAGGGATTTGTAACTTTCTAGGGCAAAATTGGATTCATATGTGACACCGCCCATTTATTTTAAAACATAGAACTGAGTTCTTATGTGGGAGGCCCTCCTCTAGCAGTTCGTGCCACACTAAATTACAGTCTTGTTCCTCGCCCACGTGACTCCGTGTCCTGGGTGATGGGAGCCCTTTCTAGGGGGAGAAAAGTTGACACAGAAACCCACACCCTCACCCCCTGCTCCCCAGGCTAGTCTCGGAGCATAGGGATCAGATGCCCAAGCTCTGGAGAGATCGAACTCAACCAGGGGCAGCCTCTCCTGCACACAGCAAGGCTGCTAGGTGTGAAGAGACCAGAGACGGAAGGAGGAAGTTTGTCCTTAGCTCCAGTCAGAGAACAAAGTTGATCGGCTGCTCTGTCCCCTTCCTCTGCCCCAAAGCAAACCCACTGTGGTGGTGGGCACATTTTTTAAATCATTTCCAATCCTGTCATTCTCTTCAAGATAACCCACCTGGTCCATTCTTTCTTCCCCATTGTTTGTTATTGTTGCTTGTTATTTTGATGGTCCTTTCCTTAAAAATTGCCTGCTGTACATTTCTGAGTCTTTTTTTTTTTTTTTTGAGTTGGAGTCTCACTCTGTCGCCCAGACTGGAGTGCAGTGGCCAC
>NW_007252451.1:645591-670503 GCF_000164805.1 Carlito syrichta | reverse complement strand
GGCTCAGGCAATCCACTCACCTCAGCCTCCCAAGGCACGGGATTACAGGCTGAGCCACTGAGCCCAGCTGCATTTCTGAGTCTTCATTATATTTTACATATTAATAATTCATTGCCTTCTATCAGTAAAGGATATGGTTAGAGGCGCCATGCATGGGTACTTCTGTGTGCCAGGGTGGGCTGGGAGACGACAGAACAGGGTTCTCCTCCCAGAATTCCCTCAATGAGCCACACCCCTGGCCAGACTTCGGCTGCATCATTTCATCTCTGTAGACCTCAGTTTCCCAATCTCAAAGCTGAGCTGTTTGAAATGGACAAAAAACTCAGGCTCCCCGGTTGATTGCAGCTGTCAACCTCAGAGACTTCACTGTGGGCACCTGGTAGCTCCACCTGGCCACTCCATTGGGCTTCCAGACCCCCTGCCCAATTGTTTCTCTTTCCTGTTTTTTTGTTTTCTTGTATATTTAATACATTTTTTGTATCAGGGTAGTGCTATCTGCTCTACCAAATAACCTCTGAATTTCAATGATTTTAACTCAGTCACATTTGTTCACTCATGCCCATTGCTGGTAATGCTGGTCAACAGGTAACTTGGGGATTATGGCATCCCTTGTGACTCAAAGTTCCCCGTGTGAAGTTATCAGAAGGTGACGCATAGGGCATCCACACCTGCTTCTTCACCCCCCTTGATCCATACATGATATGTGTTCATTCTGCTCGGAGTCCACTAAGGAGATGTGATCACAGGGCCCCATCTAGATGCAAAAGGGCTGGGAACAGTGCCATTGGCTCTCTGGCCTCACCTGGTGACAAGTGGACTTACTGTGGAGAGGAAAGCACAGAGTGGGTGGACAGGCCACCTTCTATCTCACAGTTCCTCTCCCACTCTCCCGTGGGCCCCACTGGCTTTGTGCCATGCACGTTTGCACTGTTGCTGACACATGCTTTTAAGGTCTGTTCAGGAGACACGTTTGTCTTTTTCTCTCCCTGTGTCATGGTAAACATTCCAGTGAACCATGTTCAAGGAGCAGAAACATCCTCCTTGCTCAGTCTTGTTCACTTTCTTGACCGGATATTTTCAGCCAGCCCTGTTCACATGTGTGATCACTATATCTGCCCTGTAGATCAGTGTTTTACATACAAACAAAATGAAACTGAATAGACTGAGAGAACTTGTTGGCTTTCTAGATCCTCTTGCATAGCAACTAACGCTCCTAGAGTCCTAAAAACATCCAAAAGGAGTTATAGACCCTCCATTTATTGAGGACTATGCTTCTTACAATAGCCCTACAAGGGAGTTTTAATGATCTTTGCTTTGTTCTTTTAGGAAATGGAAGCTCAGAGAAGTTAAGTAACTTTCCCAAGAATACACAGCTAGGAAGAGGCAGCTACACAAGAATGATGTTTCTAGCAATTCTATTGAACTCTGTTAACACTTCCTTGAGGATTTTATTTGAAGAGTGATTGTTAAGTAACATGAATTATTTTTAGTCAAATAAACAACTTACATAATCAAATTAGAGTTGAAAATTACTGTGGTCCTTTCAGTATATTCATCTTGGAAGGCTACTGGTTTATGCCAGGAATCAAAAGACCCGATGACTCTGAGACTAGCACCTGAGGGTAGCAGAATGTGCAATGGGAGACAAACCAGGAGCCTGTTTCTGCCTCTGATCTTTTATTCAATAAATCCTTGTTGTACGACTGGGACTTAACCAATGCTTCTCAATCTTTAATGTACACACAAATCACTTGGGGCTCTTGTTAAAGCAGATTCAAATACAGCAGGTCTGGTGAGGGAACTTGAGACTCTGTTTCCAACAATGTCCCAGGAGATGCCAGTGGGAGCTATGTCCACCCCCTGAGGAAGGAGGACTTAATTCTGAATATTTCTGTAGGTTGGACTCAGGAAACATGTATTGAGGTCAACTGTGTGCTGGGCCGGTGTATTACAGAGGTGACTTTCTTCCTGTTCTTCAGCTAATAGATGGAGCACACTTGGCTACCTGTGATTGTGCTGTTGAGCATAAAATGCCATGATGGGGTGGGGGGCGGGAGGCTAGAGTTGGGGGTGACTGGCTATGCTTGGGATAGCCTCCATCAAAGTAGACTCTTAACACACAAGTGCAGACTTGAAAGACAGCCAGAGTTTAGTAGGGAGCAAAAGGTAAAAAGAAATCTATGCCCGAGAGCAGGCATGTCATGCACAAAGACGCAGGTACATGAAGAATGGAGGGCTCAAAGAACCTTGAAAAATGAGATGACATTGGAACACTGAGCATGTCTGGCATGTTCATGACCTTGGCTCCCAGGGAATCCAGTTTTTCTTTCAATAGACTGTAAGCCCCATCAGGTCTGTGATGGTTCTGTCTACTCACTACTGTGTCTCCACTACCTGGTGCATAGTAGGCATTTAATTAATAAACTTTTGAATGAAACGTTCTTGCCATAGATAGATACTAATAGTTTTGAATGTACGGATCTATAAAAGGGAACGAGTTGAACTAGATGAGTTAAGCACCCTTCTGCTTCCCACCTGCCATAGAAATGACATTTTTTTCCCTTTACTTCAAAAGTAGTGTTGTTTAGCAATAAAGAGTATGGATGCCAGAACCAGGCTGCATGGTTCAAATCCTAGCTCTTCATGACCGTGGGCAAGTTACTCAGGCCTCAGTTATCTTGTCTGTAAAATGGAAATGATCCTAACAGATTCTCCCTCATAAATTATGTGGAATAAATGAGTGAATATACGTAGAGTTCTCAGAGCGATACCAAGTCTGCAGAAAATACATGTAACTCTTGCTGCTGGTGGTGGTTCAGGCTGTGTCAACAGTTAGGAATGCTTTCACTACAAATAACAAATAATCCAATTAAGGGTTATATTCTTTCCTGCCTCTGTTGCCTCTCTCCTCCCTTTCTCTCTAAAATACAACCATTCAATTAAAGCATAATTGTGTAAAAGAATGACAACAAAAGCTAACACACTTAAGAAGCACTTAACTATTCCTGGCATAATCAATTGCCAGGTACTGAGCTAAACACTCATTACCCACCAATGAGGAAAGTATGACAATTATGTCCAGTCTCAAAGCAAAGGCTTAGGCAAGTTCAGGAAGTTACTCAAGGCCAAAGAATTCATGAGTGGTGGGCTGGAATTTGAACGCAGATCTATCTAGACTCAAATCTCTGCATGTAACCTTATGCTATGCCACCACAAAGCTGTAGAGGACAGTGGCAGTGTAGTGACCCTGCCAGAGGAAGCTTTACACATTGAAAATCTAATGGCGTCACACCCATGCATAAGCCCCTTCATTAGCATTCCATCACTTTCGGGACAGAGTCTACATTCTTCAGCCTGGCTTACCAGTTCTTTCTTCATCATTTCCCTGCCCATATCTCCAACCTCATCTCTCTCCTTGCTGGATATTCTCTTTCCGAGAGAATATTTGCTCAGTGCTACTCTCTGGCTGGCTGCCCTTGAATTCCTGCAGAACCTTGACTAGACACTCACTCTTCCACCAGAACCTAGACTGCACTGTTCCCTCTGCTCAGAGCATCCCTCCTACTCACTTGGCTCATCACATTTGATTAGTCCCTCAAAACTCAGCTGAGCCGGGCTCAGTGGCTCAGCCTGTAATCCTCCGCCTTCAGGAGGCTGGGGTGAGTGGATTGCCTGAGCCCGCGGGTTCAAGACCCGCCTGGGCAGCGAGACCTCATCTCTACGATAAATCAAAAAATCAGCTGGGCGTGGTAATGCATGCCTGTAATTCCGGTTACTTGGAAGGCTGAGGCGGAAGGATCGCCGGAGCCCAGCAGGTCGAGGCTGCGGTGGCCGGGAGTGGCCACTGCACTCCAGTCTGGGTGACAGAGGGAGACTCCAACTCAAAAAAAAAAGAAAAAAAAAACTCAGCTGAGACTTTGCTCCAAGAAACTCCTGGGGCCCTTGTGACTGGCCACCTCCAGTGTGTCCTGCCATCATAGAGGTCATCAACCTGCACTGTTACCATCTTTCTCCTTGCCTTCTCAGCCTCAGACTCCAAACGTCTTGAGGACAGGCACTGGTTTTGTTTATGATTTAAACCAAGTAGCATAGTGCATAGCTGACCACATAATAGATACACAATATTTGCTGGGGAAAAAATTAGGTGTTAATAATTAACTAAAGCAGTAAGTTTTCACCTTGGGTTGAAGGATTCCTAATGAATCCATGAGGTTTTGTGTACTTGGGGATGGTACACAAAACCCCTGAAATGAGGTGAAAATTTTGAATACTTGTGCATTTTTTAGGAGAGAAAATTCATAGCCTATCTCAAATTCTTAAAGGAATTGTAGTGGAGACAAATCTTAAGAACCACTAAGTGTATGTGGTGTTGTATAAGCCAACACACATTCCACATCTTCTGTCCAGTTACTTGCTTCACTGAAATAAGGTTACACTGATTGTAAGACTCACCCCTATTTTATGCAACACTAAGAAAAGAGGCAAAAGTTTGGCATGCTGCTAACATGATACATCGTAAGACACATCCTAGTTTCAGAGAAGATAAACCAGGAGAAATGATAACATCTTGTATTCTGTCTGGGGTCCCATCCTTCCTTTCAGAGGTCCCTGAGATGTCATGGTAAGGTAGGTGGAGTAACGTCCCTCATTGCAGTTCAGCCAAGTGGACAATCCGGCTGGGCCATATGCCACCAGTGGAGTGCTGGGCAAGTCTTCTTGCCTCTCTGGGCTTCAGTTTCCTCATGTCTAGAATGGAAAAAGTTATGGCAAACCCACAGAGTAACTGGATGGAACACTAAGAGAGTGTAAATACGCTGCCTGGCATTTAGAAGACTTTTGAGAACTTCCCTTTCCCGATGCCAAGCCACATGGGTGGAGGAAGACCTCACTTAATTGAAATCCGTAGTAAGTTGAGAGTTTTAGGGAATTAATTATTCTGCCTGAGGTTTCCCACCTATGCTCATGATTTTTGAGAAAGACCTAATTTTATTTGCCTGCCATTTAGGATGGAACGCCTGTCATCGAGCTCAAGATGATGAGGTTTGGTTCTCTCCCCTGCCCCCCCGTGACTGTTTTGCTCTGTGTTCATGGCATCTGTATTGCTGCTTATTGTGAAAATGTAGAGTTAATTCATGAAGTTTCATTTTACTTCCACAACAAGTTTACCGGTTCATAGTGACAGATTCTCTTTTGAGTTGTTCTCATTGCCCATAATCTACAGCCCTGCAAAGGAAGAAGGGCTTTCCATTGTTCTCTTGTCCTCTCTGAACTCTTGAATGGACCCTCTCTGCTGAGATATTTGTTAAATACAGAGACATTCCTCCTGACTTTCATGGCAGGGAGAGCTGAAATCTCAGACCAGAGAGACAGTTGATTTAGTTGGATGGTGTTGATGTGTCTCCCGGGATGGATTAAAATATTAATACACTTTCTCTCCCCCCACCCCCTTCCTTGTGTTTAGTATTCTTTTTGCAGATGTTAAAGGATTTACCAACCTCTCCACGACCTTGTCCGCGCAGGAGCTGGTCAGGATGCTCAACGAGCTCTTTGCCAGATTTGATCGACTGGCCCATGTGAGTCGAATTTAATTCCCTTCTAGTCTTTCAGGAGTGAGGGACTGCATGTGGAATCAGGGGAAAGAAGGATTCAGCCTCCATCCCCAATGTCATTGCCATTCCGCATCCTGTCTCCAGGCATGGACCCTGACCCTCTCACATTCTGGGGACTGATGTTAGCTATTTACAGGTCTGTGGTGGGAGGTTTGTCAGATTAATGTTCTCAACTGAGAGACAGCTGGTTGAGTGACAATCAAGCCCAAGTCCTTTTTATCTGCCTTCCACACCCCCATAATTGCTTCCCCTGCACGTGGCCAGGTGCCATCCAGCTGCAGCCTCAGTGCTCATACATGCAGTGGAGGCTGCCTGCAGTATCCCAGCCAACCTCAGCCATCTGGAATGAATTAGCCTTTTCTCAGAAACCAGTAATCTACTGGACCATCCCACCACCATTTTGTTCAACCTAACTTAAGAGCTTTGTTTTTAGCCAACAAGACAGTACCTTCATTTTTTCAGCTGGCTTAATCAGAGCTCAACTAAAAAACAGATGAAAGAAGATGGCCATTTGCTAAACACAGATTCATAGTCCTAAAGCCACTCAAGTTACTAAGGAATATCATTATCACACTGTGATTTAGAGTGAGCTTTGGGTTCAAACAGGCATGACTTAATTTCCTGGTTTGTAAATTGTGTATGTTAGTGCCAACCTCACAGGGCTGTAGTGAGAATTAAATAATAACACATCAAATGGGAGTTCATTTTTAGAGGATCAGAATGTCCTTCTTTAAGTCTGCCTCACTCTGGGATATCCAGTCATACTTGACTCTAAGCACTAACTAGGTGTTGTACATGGTGCTACGTGTTGGGAATATGAGAATGATGAAAACACATTTCCTCCTGTCCTAGAGTTAAGCCCAGTCAGGGATACATTGATAGGTAATCAATGCACAATGTGCTTCATTCTATGATGACGGTAAGACCAAGATGCTATGGGAATGTGGAGGCAATGCATAACCCTTGGATCAGAGGTGACTTCCTGGTGAAAGTGACTTTTAAGCTGAGTCTTTAAAATGACATAAACAAATACAACAAAATACTGCTCAGCAATTAAAAGAAGAGAATACCCCACTAACTCTTGAAAAATCAATGACTCCCAAATGCAGTATGCCAAGTGAAAAAGACCAGATAAAAAAAGGCTAGATATCTTGTGACTTCATTTACAAGCCATCCTATAAAAACTACAGTTACAGAGGGAGAAAACGGATAAGGAGTTGCAAGGATGATTGGGAATGGATTGGCTGGATAGCACAGGAGCATGGGGCGGGGTTACTTGGAGGGTGGCTGCAGCCGCTTGATATTTTGATTATGTCTGCACACGCTTGTCAGAAGGGTGAATTTTATTGTACGTAATTTATACCCTGATTAGCCAGGCGAATAAATCAGGGAAGGATATTTTATGCAGAGAGGAGAGCAAGAATAAAGATGCTACTCTATGTCTGTGGCGAAACCAGAAGAGATTGCTGCAGAGGAAAGTGCCTGGTGGGGAGTAGTGGAGAGGACACAGAAAGGTAGGCAGGGACCGGCCAAGAAACTGGATTATAATTTGTAACTACTGGATATATTCTAGATAGGAAGCTGACACGGGTGGAAGAGTAGGTGGAAGCTGAGGTCTCCTCCTAGTAGGGCTGGAAGGCTGGGAATTGGGGGGAAAACATGTGTACTATTCCCTTTTAAGCCCCAGTGGGTGCTTGATGTCAGTTATACATAGTTACTTTATTTCCTCTTAAGTTTCTGAATATTTTTACTCAAAGATACCGAGATGAACAAAAGTGGCCCCCCAATGGGAACTGACAGATGTGATCAAAGTCGATTTCTGGTATCAGGTGACAGTATACCCTACTGACCCAGAGAAAGGAAACAAAGTAAAATGTAATCCAAGTTGTTCAACCAACATTTATTACTTACTAAGTGCCAGGCACTGTGCAAGTCTCTGGGAAGACAAAACCCTCAGGAACCTCAGAGTTGGGCAAAGGAGAATGACAATTCCATAAGGATTTCAGCAGTGTGGGACAAGCAATAGTAAATACAGAAGTTCTGGTGAACAAAGACAGGAGCAGGCAGATGCTTGGGGGCGATGATCTAGTGGCATCCAGAGGAGAAGCCATATGCAGGCTGGGTCTTAAGGAAGAGCAGAAGCTTTCTCTACATCAGATTAGACAAAAAAAAATCATGCCTTCTAGGCTGAGCCATGGTCCAAAGACAGAGGAGTGTGAAAATGTACTGCTTATTTGTAGAGCTGTAAGAAGCTCTAAATTACTAGAGCATACAAGGTATGGAAGAGTCCCGTGAGAGATGAGCTTGAAGAGGGAGGAAGAAGCAAATCTTGGAGGGTGTAGTTCAGCATTTTAAGGAAATTTTTTTTAAGATCTTATAATTATACTCCTGTCTAATCTTTATTACAATAATCAAAATGACTCATAACTAAAAAAGAAAAAAATAAAATGTAACCTATAAAAAAAGATTCACTAGACACATCCTCCATAAGTCACTCAACAGTGTATCTTCATCATCTACCTACAATCTTGTCTAAGATAGAATAGATTAACAATTGTGGCAACATAACAATTTGTGTGGACAACAAGTGTTAATACTTTATAAACAATTCATTAAAACAAACAAAATTACATAAATAAACCTTCAAATTTCACTGTATGCTCGCTAGGTAAAACAGATTACAAACATTCAAGCATTTCTGTTCTTCTGATAGTGGGATACATGTGTGAACCACTTTCTTCAGTTTCTAAAACTGAATCTGATTATTTACCAAACATAAACTTACAATATATACATTTTAAGAGAGAAATTATCTTTGTTCTGATGTTCATGAAAACATTTCTTATTTATATCAGTTACACTTATGGCTTGTAAGTATTGAAACTTTGAAGATACATCAAGATATTAATAGTCTGGTCTCATTTTCTCATTAACATGTAAGTAGTAATACAAATGATTTATAAAACTCTCAATGATTCTTTGTCATTTATTTCCATGGAATAATGTCATCCTGAGCACTCACCTTATGCAGAACTTACAATAATGCTAAATGGGAGCCACAAAAAAAAAACCCTCTTCACTTTGATCTTTTAAAGGAGATTACAGCCGGGCTCGGTGGCTCAGCCTGTAATCCTGCGTCTTTGGGAGGCTGAGGTGAGTGGATTGCCTAAGCCCGCGGGTTCGAGACCCGCCTGGGCAGCAAGATCTCATCTCTACAATAAATAAAAAAATCAACCGGGCGTGGTAGCGTGCGCCTGTAGTTCCCGCTACTTGGAAGGCTGAGGTGGAAGGATCGCCGGAGCCCAGCAAGTCGAGGCTGCGGTGGCCGGGAGAGGCCACTGCACTCCAGTCTGGGCGACAGAGTGAGACTCCAACTCAAAAATAAATAAATAAATAAATTTTAAAAATAAAGGAGATTACACATCAGTGTTCTTCATCCTCCATGAAAAACATGAGGTGACTGCTGGTGACCTACTATACAAGAACATTTCTTAGTTCTAATGTACCCATAACTGACCCCATGCTTTTACATAAGCACTACAAATGAAGGTTTAGCATCATGTGTATTGAGTTACATCAATATTGTTTGCTTTTCACAATATCCTCCAATTCTGTCAATGCACAACCAAAAGTATACAGGAAATATACTTATGCTTTCCTAGAAACACAGACACACAAAAATCTTCTAATGCCACTCAATATCTTACATTTATTTCAACTTGACTTTTCAGTAAATAAGTTTCCATATGAATTGCATCTATGATGTTTTCAGTTTGATTACCCTAAAGTTCCCAATGACATATATTTTGAACAAAGGCCAGTCCACATTCTTTAAATGTGTAGATTCTATCCAATGCACAGTCTAATGTCAAACAAAGATTTTGCCAGTTAATGTCTTTAGACTTTTTTACATTTGTACATTCAAATGACCTGTAGTATAAATAAAGATAATAGTACTCTTTTACATCTGCAAATTTCTCACCATGTCTCTAGGGTTTATAACTTGATGATTTTGGAGTCATTACAGATATTGAAAATTTAGAGAATAAGTTCTCTGATGTTGAGAAACCTTGAAATAACAGTGAAAAGTTATATCCCATTCTGCACATCGATAGGGAATCCCTAAACATAGACATTCATATGTCAACCAAGTATTGGATGAAACCTAAAGCCTTTATCACATTCCTCTCATTTGTATAGTTTCATCTCAGTATGGATTCTCACATGTCCACCAGTTTGTATATGAGAGCAAAAGCTTACCACACTTTTCACGTTTGTAGACATCCTATCCAGTATGGATGATCATGTGTCCAGCAAATCTATTGAGACTGAAGGGCTTTGCCACATTCTTCACATTTGTAGTGTTTCTCTCCAGTATGGACAGGCTTATGTTCAGTAAATACTTTATGAGTGAAAATCGATGCCACATTCTACACATTTGTACAGTTTCTCACCAGTATGGCTTCTCATATGTATAGCACATCATTTGAGAGAAAAAGGTTTTGCCACATGTCACATTTGTAGGGTTTCTCTCCAGCATGGAATGTCTTATGTTCAGCAAATTCTTTGTAAGTGTGAAAAGCTTAGCCACACTTTTTACATTTGTAGCGTTTCTCAACAGTATGGATCTTGACAAGTCAAGCAATTAGTGACTTTCCCACATATATCACATTTGTAAGGTTTCTCTCCAGTATGGATGGTCATGTGTCATGTGTCCAGCAAATCAATTGGGAGAGTGAAGGACTTTGCCATATTCTTCATATTTGTAGGGTTTCTCTCCAGTATGGACAGTCTTATGTTTAGTAAATACTTTATGAGAGTGAAAGGTTTTGCCACATTCTTCACATTTGTAGAGCTTCTCTCCAGTATGGCTCCTCATATGTATAGCAAATTGAGAGCAAGACTTTGCCACATTCTTCACATTTGTATAGTTACTCTCCAGTGTGGATGGGCTTATGTACAGAAAAATCCTTTATGAGTATGAAAAGCTTAGCCACGCTTTTCGCAATTGTAGGGTTTCTCAGCTGTATGGATCTTGACATGTCGAGTTAGTAGTGAATGAGAGTGAAAGACTTTTCCACATATTTCACGTTTGTAGGATTTCTCTTCAGTATGGATGGTCCTATGTCCAGCAAATCCTCCTCAACAGTGAAAGGCTTTGCCATGTTCTTCACATTTGTGGGTTTCTCCCCAGTACAGATTCTCTGATGTTCAATAATCCTTAAGTAGTGAGTAAGCTTTGCCACATTCTTCACATTTATAGCATTTCTCTTCACTATGGATGGTCTTATGTCTAGCATATCCTCTATAAAAGAAAAAGACATTGCCACATTCTTCACATTTGTAGGGTTTATCTCCAGTATGGATGGTCTTATGTCCAGCAAGTCCTCCTTGAGAGCGAAAGATTTTGCCACATTCTTCACATTTGTCGGCTTTCTCAGCAGTATGGATCACCATATGCCGAGTAAGGTGTGAACGATAATGAAAGGCTTTGCCACATTCTTCACACTTGTAGGGTTTCTCCCCAGTATGGATCACTCTATGTTGAGTAAGTTGTGAACGAGAGCAAAAGGTTTTCCCACACTCTTCACATTTGTGGTAGTTCTCTCCAGTGTGGAACCTCATATGTATAGCAAATCCTCCATGAGAGCAAAAGACCTTGCCACATTCTTCACATCTGTAGGATTTCACTCCAGTATGGATATTCTGATGTTCAATAAACCTTGAGTACCGGGTAAAGCCTTTGCCACGTTCTGCACATTTGTAGGGTTTTTCTCCAGTATGGATGGTCTTATGTCCAGCAATTCCTTCTTGAGAGTGAAAGACTTTGCTATATTCTTCACATTTGTAGGGTTTCTCTCCAACATGGCATTGTTGATGTTGAATAAGATTTGAGTACTGGTGAAAGGCTTTGTCACATACTTGACAACTGTAGGGTTTATGTGCAGTATGGATTATCTTTGTAAGTGAGTCTTCTATTCTCTTCTCTGGCAAAAGAGGCTCAGTGAAATGAGAAGTCACAGCTGGAGGTTTGGCTGATGTGCTGTGTCTCCTCATTTCCCAAGGCTCTTTTCTTCGCTCCAGACAGGTGATCAGGTCTGGCTTAGAGAAAGCAAGTCCTAGAAAAACCAGGTTTCTGTAGTTCTCTAACATCACATTCCTGTACAATATCTGCTGAGCGGGGTCCAGGCATACCCACTCCTCTTGAGAGAATTCTATGGCCACATCCTTGAATATCAACAGTCCCTGAGAGCCAGTCATTTTTTTCTTTTCCTCCTACTTCTCTGGGATTTCTTCTTAGGTGAGATTATCCGATCAAGTCACACCATCTCCCGTCTTCCGGGTGTCCAGGCATCCTCCCTACGGACTCCTGGGGCCTGCTGGTCACAGGGCAACAGTGACTGAATCAAAAACACACGACTCTCTCAGAGACGATTCAGCATTTCCGCAGGTGCAAGATGCAAAAACTTAAGGAAATTTTCAAAAATTAATTAAAAATCACTCAGACTGGAATGTAGTGGTGCAGTCACGGTTTATTGCAGCCTTAACCTCCCAGCATCACGCAGCTAATTTTTTTATTTCTTTCTAGAGATGAGATCTCACTATGTTGCATATGCTAGTCTCAAACTCCTAGGTGCAAGCAATCCTCTCACCCTAGCCTCCCAAAGTGCTGGGAATACAGGCATGAGACACCATGCCTACCTTTGAAATGCTTTAATTTTAAATTACATGTTAGGGCATGGGATAGGGAGAAGACTGTAATTCTTTTAGTGTTTATGGGTTCTAAAGAGCTTTGCTCTAAGGAATTTGTTCTATTGCCTGAGCATTCTGGTTATAATATACCCAATGGAGGAGAGGAAGCAAAGTTGGGGATACACAGCTGGCGGAGTACCCATGGATGCCAGAAGCCATAGCCTATTGTCTGGGGTATGAGTCTTATGGAAAGATTTTTTTTTAAGAATATCAAATTAGGTATAGATATAGGATGGAGTAAACTTATTATTGATTTGATAAAAACATTAAACATTCATAAACTGCCTGGTAGATGGTTCTCACAACAAACCTACATTTATTGTTTCCATTTTTATACAATAAGTGACTGAGGCTCAAAGAGGTAAAATAATCGACGCAGATCCATCAATAAGTGACGTATCTGTAATTCAAATCCAGGTTAGGTGCTTGTTTTTAACCCCTAAACCATGCTGCAGGCATCCTGGGTTAAGGGATGAAGACAAGACAGGTATTGCAACTCAAGCAGGACAGCTCAAAGGTGAGATTCGAGAATGGGCTTGTCTTGAACCTACCTTGGGCAGGCCACTTCTCTGAGTCTCCATCTCCTAGCAGAATTGAAATGAAGGATAAATTCACGTGTAGTGTCTCAGCACAGATACTGGCCCCAAATACATACTCCCTACACATGAGTTCTCAGTAACTCACAGTCTGCCCCCTCCCAATCCCTCCCCCCACTCCAGGTACTTCAGTTTCTGCTACTATAAGGGATCCTCCTTGAAAAAGTTTGAGAAACTTTGCCCGTGAAAATAATTCTACTCACCTTACAATAAGAAAACCTATTAATACTTTAACTGTTTCTGTCCCAACCTTTGGCAAGTTCCTTAACCCAGCTGGGTTGCAGCCTCTGCTTTTGATAAAAGACAATTAGACTTGTACTTTTTATGGTGTCTTTTAGCATCAAAATTCTGCGGCTCTATAATTCTCTCTGGTTGTCTTGTCTTCATACTTCGCTATAGATTTTCATTATAGTACAGATCAGAGAGAACCGATCTCACATGTAAATGGTATACACCATACCCATTGACTCACTTCATTATTAAAATGTAAGGATAACTTCAAAGTCTTCTATTAAAGTTCCTCTTAGTTTTATTGAATTCCTCAGTGCCCTTGTGGTTTGAGCTTCTCAGTATAAAG
This sequence comes from Carlito syrichta, assembly GCF_000164805.1. Lineage (NCBI taxonomy): Eukaryota > Metazoa > Chordata > Mammalia > Primates > Tarsiidae > Carlito > Carlito syrichta. The sequence goes on along the minus strand of NW_007252451.1, from coordinate 656,968 downwards.
CATTTTTGACCTTTGATAGCACCTTTGACAAACTTTGGTTACCCTAGTCTTTGATCTTTTTTTCACTAAAATAGTCCCTACTTACCCCTTCTCCATCCAAATTAGGAACATAGAATATATATACTATTATGCAGATCTTAAAACAAAGAAACTATTTGTTGTTAACAGTACTGACATCATTATATCTTTACTCTTTCCTTAAATTGCTCTCAGAACTGGAAGCAACCTTAAATCTCTAACAAGGAACAAACCACCAATGCTATGAAATGCTAATCAATGGATTAGCAAGAATGAGATGGGACTTCTGTATTGATACAGAAAGAATTTCATGACATATTGTGGCATGAATAAAGCCTGTTTCTGATCTATAAACACAGTATGATGAATTTACGTCTAAAGAGCATGAAAAATAGGACATGGGTATAGACATGCACCTGTTTATGTGAATTCATAGCAGCCTCTGAGGAAGAGGCGTGGAGACCAGACTTCCAGGGACTTGTTTGACCAGAAGAGACTGTCCAAGGGAATTTTAACCTTATCTACAGTCTCATCTTTACTAGGACACCATATTCATATATTACTTGTGTCATTACAATTAAGTAAAATACTATAAAACTTATCAGGATTTTAAACATCACTCTTTAAGTTAAATATTTAAAGTATTATGTAAAATAGGTGTTTAATATTTAAATTAAATATTTAAATATTCAAGACACCAATGTTTTTGTTTGAGAAACTTTTCATTTTTTACTAATTTTTTCTATTAAAGTAATATTTCCTCATTGTATAAAATTCGAAGATGTTCATGACACAGAAATTATACATCCCTGTAATTCTATCCTTCAACAACATAACCATCTTTGATAGTTTGGTGTGTAGATCCCCTAAGTTTCATATGCTGTCTACAATTGTGATTTCATAAATTCTTTGAATGTTTCCGAGATTTTTTAAAATATCAAAGTCATTAAGATAGGAGGAAAGGATTATAATAAGATGAACTCAGTAAAATATGTAAGAGAATTCTCACTCTATTTTTCTTTTTGAGTGTCATTTTCCAGAGCAGCTTGGCTTCCTTAATTTGAACTTTCCAAGACAGTTTCTGGTCGAAAGAAGTTATTGGGATATTACTGTCAAATCATCTGACAGCTCATAGGATTTAATCAGAAAAATGTATCTGAATTGACAGAGCTTGACTGATAGGAATCCAGACCTTTTGTCTGTTATGTTTATTATAGATATTTTATGTTTATATAAAAAATACATTCTATGTAATATATGTACATATACATATATGTGTATATATAAAATCATTTATTTGGAGCCCACAGATTTTCATGGAGGATACCAACTTTGCCTTTTGTTTGGAAGAAAAATAAACCCTGGACACAAACACCATCATATTGTTGTTTGGTGTCTGCCCCTGAAAAGCAACAAATTGTTTCATATCATCTCCTTCCAAAACACACTTTTGTCAGATCTACCATTCTGGGCTTTGCCATAATTCCTGCAGTTTTGTAGAGAAAGAGCTTGGAGACCAACAGCCAGACACACCTGAGTTTAAATTCCCCTTCTGCCTCTTGCTGTGTGGCCTTCCCTTCCTTAAACCTGCTGGCCTCCATCCATAAAACAGCACATGACTCGGAAGGAGGACATGAAGACCAAGTGAGATCCTTGCACTACAATTAACACATAGCCTGGTACATCGTATATGCTCAATAGCTGTTAGTCCGTTTTCACACTTAGACTTTTTTCCAAAATGCTTTCACCTCTGTTTTTATGGAAAGATGGTGGATTAGGAGTTGGTGAATATGACATCCAGTCCCGACTGTGACTTTCAGCCAGCTCAGGAGTTTTTCATCTTTCTCATAGTGAGATTTCTGTATCTGTAAAACAGACGGGACTTCTTCTACTTTCCCTGCCATGTTCAGGGTTTTATTGTGCAGCTCCAAGAGAAAAGATAAAGGAGCAGCATGTTGACCACAGAGCAGTCTACTTCCAGATGTCCGTTGTCATTGTCATTGCTAAGTGACGGCCAGGCTCACTCTGTTGTGTGTTAAGGACAAGGTAGATTATTTTGGCACTTGTCATACATGGGGAATTGAAACCCACATGCAGTGGCTTCAGTGTCTTATCCAAGGTCAGACAGCTAGTAAATCTGACTGGCATGCAGAAGTCTGGTTCTTAGACCAAAGCATTTTTTGCTCTCCCCTTTCAGTCATCCCTCCCCATAGCCAACAGAGAGACATATCCATGCACCTGAGTTTGACAACATCACGCTCCCACCAACATGAGTCCCTCACACCAGCCTGATGCCCCAAAAGACCATTTGCAGATACAATTACCAATCCCTGCCTTCCAGACTCGGTGTTCTGATCTGAAAAATCAAAATAAGCAATTAGAACACTGGTTTTCAAAATATCCTTCAGAGACAAAAAATTGAGACATGCTTACTTGTGGGCATAAGATTTTTTTAAAAGGTAGGAGCAATGTAGTGAGTTTTTACAATGTTGCATCTATTTAAGTAAAGAACTTTTATTTATTCTGAGGATATGTCTTTCTATTTCTTTTGATGTTAAAAATGTCCTTATTTTTTATAAGTGATGGGGAAAGTAGGTCATAAATGAGTTGCTGTTTTTGGTGTTTGTTGATGGGTTTTTCATATGTCCTCGGCAAAAAAGAAAACAAAATTTTATCCTACGACAATTCCCTAGACTATCTGATTATTTTAAACATAGATAACAGCCCCATAGGCTCCACAAATCTGGGCACTGCTAGGACCAGTAAACAAAGAACTCTCTAAGTTTCATTCTGGCTATGATATTCTAGAGGATTTTTTTGGCAGGGTCTCACTTTGTTGCCCATGCTGGAATGCATCGGTAACATCATAGTTCACTGCAGTCTCAATTTCCTGGCTTCAAGTTTTCCTCCTATTCTCAGCCCCCAAGTAGCTGGTATTACAGCCACATACCATCATGCCTGGCTAATATTTTTTATCTTTTGTAGAGACAAGATCTCATTATGTTGCTCAGGGTGGTCTCAAACCTCTAGGCTCAAGCAACTCTCCTACCTCAGCCTTCCAAAGTGCTGGGATTACAGGCATGAGCCTCTGCACCCAGCCTTGTTTTTTTCAAGACACATAGAGAGGTCTTGAAAAAAACAACCGAAGGCCTTGAGCTTCTTTTATTGATCCTTCAGTCACACCTTATCATCAGCTCTCTTGCAAAATTCGCTGCATTGAAGTAGGCAATAGACAGGAACCACAAGTTCCTAAGAATAATCCTGGGTGAGTGTGCATGTTCTAAGAGTTCTGAAGATTGCATCTATGCCCATGTGGGAAGGTTGGTGAGGCCCCAGAAATCTGATGGGAGGCACCTGAGCCAGTTCTGATTCTCTTTTCCCTGACTGAGATATATATATATTTAATTGGGAGAATGATTTCATTCATTTATTCCCCAAACATAGTGGCCCAACTCCCGATAAGATGAGGAGACTAGCACAGCACCCTACAGCTTGGCACCACACAGGGATCAACTGTGCTGTTGGTCTTTCAGTGGGTCCTTTTCTGTCAGCAGCTCTCTTTCTCCTGCTCTGGGACCCTACTTTCCCTAGGAAAGCCCCCCCACCCACACAGCCATGGAGCCATAAGCCCCTCGGACTTCAGATCTCAAAGGTATCTTAGAGGTCATTCAGTCCAAGGAAACCAAGAAGCAGAGTCGCCTGTCCGTGACCTGAGGTAGATACATGAAGAAGCAAGGTCTGGAGTCTGTCATCATCATCACAGAGAGAGGCAACATCAATTAGTGCCCCATCCACTGGACCCTGTTTTTTTTTATTTGAGTTGGAGTCTCACTCTGCGTGTAGTGACACGCTCACGGCCACCGCAGTCTCGACCTGCTGGGTTCAGGCGATCCTTCCGCCTCAGCCTTCCAAGTCGCTGGAACTATAGGCATGAGCCACCATGCTTAGCTAATGCACATGCATCACCTTACTCAATCCTCACAATCGCACCACAAGGCAGGTCCTATTTCTGTCCCCATTTCACAGATGAGGCATCCGAAGATCGGAAGCTAAATTTTCCCAAAGACTCAAGCAACAGTGAGGAAGGGATTTTGGCATTTGTCATACATGGGGAATTGAAACCCACATGCAGCAGCTTCAGGAGGGGATGCTTGTCTGAGATTTGATCCTCTGCAATGTGATTCCTAAGCCAGTGCACATGGCACCCCTTTTATCCCGCCTCAAGTTCTCTTTCCTTTAAAGCCTATTACACAACCTAGGCAACTTGGCGAGACCTCATCTTTACAATAAATCAAAAATTAGCCAGACATGGTAGCGCACACCTGTAGTTCTGACTACTTGGAAGGCTGAGGCAGAAAGATGGTCGGAGCCCAGCAGGTTGACACTGGGGTGACCGTGAGCATGCCACTGCACTTCAGCCTGGGCAACGGAGTGAGACTCCAACTCAAAAACAAAAAAACAAAAAAAAACCTATTACATCTAACTGCTTTCCACTCAACATAAAAGTATACGCCATTTCCTGGATGTGTATTGCTCTTTGAAACTTTCAAGAATTGTGTCCTCAAATTGAGAATCCACCAAACTCACAACTACACTACTTCTCACCACTGAAATGAGTATAAAAATCGTATCTACCTCACAGGATCGTTGTGAGAATGAACTCTGCTTAATTTATAATGCTTAATAGGAGCTATTATTAATCGTCTTTGTGTCAGGGACAATGTTTGCCGTATTATAGATTCCTGATTTATGTTTTGTTTTGTTCAATGAACGAGCATATGAATGAATAAATGAATAAAAAGTTGTATAAAGCATAGCCCTTCCTCTCAAGGTGCCAATATCCCAGTTGCGAGAAAACTTAAAATAGTAGATATCCCTAAGTGATTTATATTTTTAACTGCTTATGGTGGAGCTAAAGACAAGCTGCTAATTCTCAGACGTGTTCTTAGAAGAAAGGCATTTCCGGGGACTGGAACACTGAGCACTTTTCGCCGGGCCTGTCAATAGGATGGGTGTACAGGTGTAGAGCTAGCGTATGGCAGGTCTTGGATATGGCCATGTAGCTGTTGAGCTCAAAATCCAGTTTTTACTCATGATTACACTCTACCTATGGGCCCTTTGAGCTCCCATTTAGGGTACACTCCTAATTTCCTAAGAGGATAGTAGACATGCACTTCGAAGGTAGGTGGTCCTGACACCAAGGTGCAAACCACCTCACCCCGTTTGCTTCTCTCCCAAGACTTTTTGAAGACCTGATCCTTCTGCTGACACAGTTCTTTCCTTTCCATTCTGTTCCTTCCAGGAGCATCATTGCCTTCGTATTAAAATCCTGGGGGACTGCTACTACTGCGTTTCCGGCCTTCCTGAGCCACGCCAAGACCATGCCCACTGCTGTGTCGAAATGGGTCTTGGCATGATCAAAACCATCAGGTAATGTGTGATCTCCTTATGATCTGGGCTTTCGGCATGCATGACGAGAAAGACACATCATCCCTTTTATCCTTTGTGGCAAATCGTGCATTTGGCGAAAGACTGAGCTCTTAGTTCTCCCATATAAACGAATGGGCCTGTTAGCTTCATTCATGTTAACTGTACTTCACTTTTAATTATGTGTGCTACACATTTTTATCCCAAATGTCCTTGTGGAGATGCTGCAAGGAACAAGATGAAGATAGTCCTTGCCTTCCGGGTGATTTCAGTGCAGAGGGAGAGAGGCATGGATGCGTAGACAACGTCAATGCAGAATCATAGGCTCTGTGATAAGTCAAGTCCAGGTACTTGGAGGAAATAAAGGAGGAAGAAATAATTAAATTCAGGATGTTGGAGAAGGCTTTCCAGACTAGAGAGTTCTAATCTGTTGCTGAAAGAAACATCCTGAAACATCAACAGGATCCTGGAGTTAGAGAGAAGAGCTTTGAAGACAAGATGAAGAACATGCACAGAAGTCAGGATGTGCTGCCGTGCTGGCTGGGGTGGAAAGGGTTGTGATAGGTGGACTGTAGGCTGGGAGCAGCCAGGGCCCATTGTACCTTCTCACCATGTTAAGTGGTTTTGTTTATTCTAAGACCAATAGGAAATCATTAAAGAGCTGCACCAGGGTTGGCTCGATGAGTTTGTGGCAAGTGCTTTTGGTTTTAGTCAGCCTATCTGACAAACAGACTTGACCAAGGAGAAAGGAGTTATTGGAGCTGAAGACTCTGGAGCTAGACTGTGTATGGTTTGAGGACAGTATTGTCAGAACTGTCAGGGTTCCAGACTAGCTGCAGAGCCTCCCAGTGTCACATCTTCACACCACCATAGCAAAGGCAGTAACGAGAGGATACACAATCTAAAATGTGCTCACACACATACACACACACACACACCCACACACACACACACACACATGCATTTATATATATTATATATATATGTGTGTATACACACACACACACACACACACACACACACATGGAAGGTCAATTTCTATATATATCAGTGCTTGGGTGACAGCTCCCACAAATCAGACTTAATTTGTCTTGGGTAGAATCTCAGCTTTTGTAAACTCCTCCCACGGGCCAAATGTATAGCCTGCCATGAAAACCACTGCATTTAGAGAGAGTTCTTTATTTTAAAGATGTGAGGTACAATTCAGGGGTAGGTTTACAAATGTTCATTATGCAGGTACCCTTGTTGATGAGGTGTGTCCCTCCCTCCCCTGGCAGTTTCCTTCAACTGCCCATCCCACCCCACCTCCCCTGGCAGTTTCCCACTATTGTCAATCCGTTTCTTATAGTATTATGGTCATTGTTCAAGGTCTGCTTATGAGTGAGAGCATATGGTTATTTGTTTCTGTGTTAGATCATTGAATATGATCGACCCTAAATCCATCCAAGTTGCTGTGAAGTCCATATGTTTGTCCTTCTTTTTGCTGCATAATATTCCATTGTGTATATGTACCACATTTTTTTATCCCGGCCAGTTTTGATGGGCAGCATGGTTGGTTCTATGTTTCTGCTATTGTGAATAGAGCTGCAACAAACATGCGTGTGCAAGTATCTTTTTGGTTGAATGAATTGAGTTTCTCTGGGTGTATTCCCAGTGGGGGGATTGCTGGGTGATTTGGAAGGTCAATTTCTAGTTCTTTCAGAAATCACCACTTTCTTCCAAAGAGATTGCACTAGTTTGCATTCCCACCAGCAATGTAGAAGCATTCCCTTTTCTCCACGTCCTCGCCATCATCTGTTGTTGCTTGTTTTATTAATGATGGTCATTCTTACTGGGGTTAGGTGGTATCTCAGTGTGGTTTTGATTTGCATTTCTCTGATGATGAGTGAGGTTGAGCACTTTTTCATGTGTCTGTTGGCTACCCAGACTCAAGAAAGACAAGATGTAAAACTGAAAGAACTAGAGGGAGTTCTTTAAAGTGAGATCAGAGCATACCAGAGAAAAGTCGGTGTAGTAAAGCCTTTCTCAAAGTATTGCCTCAAACTCTTCATCACAAAGTCCCACTTGAATCACAGTAAAAGACATTTCCATTGACAGTTCCATTTTCCCAAAGGAAACTGACAACAGAAAATCCTGTTCTCCCAGAAGCTACACGAAAATCCCTTAAGGAAAGACCATCCTTGGTTGAAAGAATGCAGATCAAGGTACAACCTCCAAGTGGAAGTTAAGTAACCAAGATGGTCACTCAACAGTCTCTTCAAGTGGAGTGCTGTTTGTGAATTTGGAGTCCTTTGCTGCCTCTGTGCCCAAATGATGCAGGCATGCAGTTCGTAGAGCATATTGTCTTGCAATAAAGGAGTAGCCGAAGCTCACCAGACTGCACACAGGGAGGTGGACAGTCAGAAAGGACCCAGCAAACGTTGTTCTAGGTGTCGTAGGAACAAAATTTGTCTGGACAGGAATCTAGTTTTATTCCCTCATTCAAGAGAGAAAGAACCTGAGAAGCAGGAGACAAAAATAGTCTAGAGACCTTCTGTTTCCCTCATGCTGTCTCTAAAATTCTAAGCATTAATGGCTAAGCTTCCTAACCCTGCATTAGGCCACTGCCCCAGCTCTGGGCTAGCCAGGTGGGTGATGAAGGTGGATCAAGAAGAATTCTGTTTGTATCCAAACCTCTGCACAAACTTCCAGATTACCATTCCAGGGGGAAGAAGCAAGACTAGGAATCCTCTAAACTTTTCAGTACTTTTCCATCAGCAGAAATCATGTGCCCATAGTGACACCAGCCTACCTTTGGAGAGGTGTATGTAGACATTTATCAGGTCTGAAGATAAATGTACAGTTGTCACATCTTTTTATCCCATTTGTTCTTGTGGGAAAGAATTATCTTTGAATAGCAGTTCCACAGTTCTCACGCCTTACTTAAAGGATTTCTCTGAAACTCTTCCATGAAGTCAAGTAGAGGGTTCAGGAAATGAGCTGCTGAGATAGGAATTTATAGTATTTTTCTATGTGACATATGGTGGAAACTTATCCCTTCACCATCCCTAATACCAAGTATGTAGTTAGGTAAAGAGACTGTAAATATTCCCTCTACTGTTATTCTGTCCCCTGTATAGACACAAAAGTTATCTCCTTTAGGAAGTCTGAACAGAGGAGCCTATGGGTTCCAACCCAGAGTTCCCCCTTGGTCAACCTTTGATAAAAAGACTGAAGATACTTCTTAGCTGCTCATTTGAATACCTGAAAGTTTTGCCCTGAAAATTATGATGAGTTGTGATAAATTTTTAATGGGCATCAAGTAAAGAATGGGACTGATACCCAGAAGACCAGAGATCTCTACGGCTAATTATGTGTGTGAACTTATTCTGCCAATCAGTAGGTCAGTCAACAAATATTTATTGAGTTCTGCCATGTATCAGGTACTGTGCTGTGCCCTGGAAGTACAATAATAGACATTTAATCCAGGGATCTTTGCCCATGGGTGTTTTTTAGGGAGATCAGTTGGATTTATTGCCTACAACATGAGGAAATCAGGTCAGACAGCTCTGTAATCTCTGCCAGTTCTGAAAATCTGAGATTTGATAACCATGTAAAAAGTATCAGTAGCAACACTTTCTAAAGTTTTCCCTGGGAGTTTGTGTCTTGGCCTTAAGCAAAAGGTATGCTGCAAAGACGACATTGAAAAACAAAGGACCATCAATAACCAAAATGCTTTAAGATAGTTAGAACATTGTCATTTCTCTCCTGGAGAAAACCTTATTCTTCCTGACCATTTTATCCCATTTAAGGCCTCTTTTCTGGAGTTTTGGAGTTGGACAGTGAAAAGTGAAATTTGGATAGATTGGAATGACTCAGGGCTTACTCTTCTGTTAGTTTATTAATTGCTACTTCTACTTTTTTTAGGATAAGACAATTCAGTAGCATATTTTTTAGCTGTATGAGTCAGAGTCTATTAATATCTGAACAGCTCCTTGATTATCATGTAGGTGACTTGAGGTCCAGCATTAATTCATCTAGTTGGCAAGAAAGCATGGTACAGAAGAATGAACAGGAACCTTGGTTGCAATTGGCTCAGACTTCTAGAGTTTCTATTCTTACTGTAAAATATTGCACTCTGAGGAATGGCTGGTGGACAATATTTGCATCTTAATGTGTGCAGAAGAGAATCCCAGTTACAAAGCTTTGTCCAAAAATTAATCATACACAAGATGCAATTTTTTTACTCAGTTCCAAATTTGCTTACTCCAATGTGAAAGTGTAATAGAAACTATAAAGTCTTGAAACAAACATAATATTATATTGCATATATCATGAGGTTGTATTATTTATTGACCGATGTCACCAGATTTTATGGTTGCCTTTTTTATCTGTTGTCAGAAATGGATCCTTTTTTGAGGTACTGTCTTCCCCTTTTCAGCATTTCTCCCTGTCCCTATTTCTGGCATATTCTGAAAGAATTGGGATCCCGGCACCAATTCCCATAGTGCAGAGAGTCAGTGAGGGGCCAGCGTTCTGATGTTATGATGGCATTTGGACTTTCAGTCACTATACTCAGCAACTCCAGTAGTTCCTTATTTGGTTGAGATTTATAATTTTGTATAAATGGCGAACCAAACCAGGGCACTCAAACTGGCCCTGGGCCCGTACTCACTGATCGGTCCAGACATGTGATGAAAATTCTCCTTCAGTGAAAACACATGAGAGCAGGGTGACCAAATCAGTAAAGGCCAAGGTTGGCTGCCTCTGCAGGCTTCAAAGTAAGTGAAAAGGGACGAAGCCAGATGGTGGATTAGGACTCTCTGGCAATTGTTCCTCGACAGAAACATTAATTTGAAAAACTATCCACATGTGAAAATACCGTCACAAGAGTTAAGGAAACCAGGTGAGAGATCACAGCACCTGGCTATAGCACAATAAGAAGAAAAGAAGCATTGAATAGGGAAGGAAGGATGGTTTTACATTAACCCACATCACCCTTCTCTCAATCCCAGGTAGCACCGTGCAGAAAGAGATACTCATCCACTTGAGGTAAAGAGAAGGATGTAACCACAGGACTTTTCCTTGGACCTCAACCCTGGGCCTGCCACAGTAAAACCTAACACTAGGCAACCCGTCATGGCCTTATATTCCAGGCTGGTATGCACAGAGTAAGCCTCTAGATCTGCCTCAGGGGGCAAGTAGGACCCAGGCTACTGGTATTATCAGCTAACTTGATCTCAGGCACACACCACTGCTAGGCTAACATTGGCAGACCTGGGCTCTGGACATCCCTCAGCAGTAGGTGGGCCTCAGTGGCCCCAAGTTTCTGGCTCACCCCGTGCCATACCTCATGGACCAGGTTTTAGGCCCCCTGGAAGTGTCACATTGGCTGCAACTGCCCCAGCACCACACCTGCTACCATGCTTTCCCAGATTCATCTTTGAAGACTGTAATAAGAATCTACTCATTCAGATTCACACTGATGCACAACTACAAGGATCAAGAATAACCAGGGAAAAAAATGATATCCCCACAGAGATAAAATAAGATACTGGTGACTGACCCTAAAGAAATGAGCATGCTTAACTGCCTGACAAAGAGTTCAAAATAACTGTTTCGAGGAAACTTAGCAAATGTCAAGAAAATGCAGTTTCAAGGACTTAGCAAATGTCAAGAAAATGCAGAGAAATAATTCAGTGAAATGAGGAAAACAATAAATAATCAGAACAAAAACTTTAATAGAGAGATTTTTTTTTTTTTTTTTGAGTTGGAGTCTCACTCTGTCGCCCAGACTGGAGTGCAGTGGTCGCTCCCGGTCACTGCAGCTTTGACCTGCTGGGCTCCGGTGATCCTTCCGCCTTAGCCTTCCAAGTAGCCGGAATTACAGGCATGCGCTACCACACCCGGCTGATTTTTTTATTTATTGTAAAGATGAGGTCTCACTGCCCAG
>NW_007252451.1:620292-645571 GCF_000164805.1 Carlito syrichta | reverse complement strand
AGAAGAATATGAACAAACAAGTCTTGGTAAGTATCTCTCGGTTCATCACATTTAGATCATCTGCCCACTTTATCGTAACACATTTATCCATAACTCTTTGCTATCATCAAAATGTGCTATAAAAAACACTCATGTGAACAGCTTCTTCAGGTCTTTATTAGTAAGAAGGTTCCCATGTCACTTGAAACTTAAATAACTTTATACTCCTTTCTGATCTAATAAGTCTTTTGTTATAAAAGTCCCAGACATAAACTCAAGAAGAGTAGAAGGAAAGATAATAGTCTTGTCTTTCCAGACAAAAACACAGCAAATATCAGATGTGATATCCACTTAAAGGGAGAGGTTAGTGCACTCCAGTCTGGGTGACAGAGTGAAACTCCAACTCAAAAAAAAAAAAAAAAATCACACAGAAACCTAGAGCAGAAAAATACAATAAATAGAATGGAAAGAAAAAGCAATAGACAACAGCAGAATTGACTAGGCAGAAGAAATTGCAAAGGCAAAAACAGGTTATTTAAAAATACACAGTTTTAAAGGAAAAAAACAATAAATATACAGTTAAAGAAAAAAGAATAAAAGTAAATAAAGCTTATAGAGTTTATTTACTTTTGGAAAAGCAGGATTTATTGAGAGGACAGCAAAGCTCTCACAGTAGGAGGGGACCCAAGGGGATTGCCCAGCTTATAAAATTTATGGGACAACATAAAAAGAGCAAATATTCAAGTCATAGTATTTCTAGAAAAAAAGATAAAAAAAGGTAGAAAGCTTTGTGTAGAAATAGTAAAGATCTCCAATCAGATTCAGTTCAAATAAGACTAACCAAAGAAATAATATGATAAAACTTTCAAAAATCAAAGACAAAGAGATTATCCTGAAAACATCAAGAAAAAGAAGAAAATACCTTATATGGGAGTCCCAATATGTCTATCAGAATTCTCACCAGAAACCTTATGAGCCAGGAGAGAATTGGATGATATGTATATTCAAAGTGCTAAAGATGAAAAATCTGCCAAACAAAAACATTGTGCCCAGCAAATCTGCCCTTCAGAAATTAAAGAAGGATAAAGACTTTCCCTGCCACAAAAAAAGCTGAGTGAGTTCGTCACCACCAGAACTGTCATACAAGAAATTCTGAAGGGATTTCTTCTGGCTGAAGGAAAAGGGCACTAATGAGTAACTCAAAAACATCTAAAAGTATGAAACTTATTATAAAATTAAGCATATTCTAATATTGTAAAGATGGTGTGTAAATTACTTATATCCTTATTTTGAAGGCTAAAAACAAACTTATTAAAATAACGATAGCTACAATAATTTTCTGAGAAATATTCAACATTAAAAATGTAAATAAGGACATAAAAAATGCAAAATGTTGTGGGGGGAGTAGATTAAAAGTGTAGGATAGGGTTTATGTGTATGTATGTTGCCAAAGTTAAGTTGTCATCAGCTTAAAATAACTTGTTATAGCTATAAGATATTTTGTAAGCCTCATGGTAATTATGAAGCAAAAACCCATAGTATACACAAAGAAAAAAAGAAAGGAATCAAAATATACCACTACAGAAAATCACTCAGCCTTAAAAGTCAACAAGAGAAGAATAAAGAAATAAAGGATATGGAAAACAAGGAAAAGGCAATGAACAAGCTTTAACAAATTTAAGAACATTCAAATCATACGAAATATTTTTTGTGACCACAATGGAAGGAAGGAAGTAAATAATAAAGATAAGAACAGAAATAAATGTGAAAAAAAAGACCAGAAAAAGTAATTAAAAATCAACCAAGCTAAGAGGTGGGTTTTTTTAAAAAATAAACAAAATTGACAAACCTATAGCTAGGCTAGGAAAAAAGAGAGAAGACTCAAATAAAATCAGAAATTAAAAAAAAATACATTACAACTGATACCACCAAAATGCATATGATCATAAGAGACTATTATGAGCAATTATATACCTGTAAATTGGATTGCCTAGAATAAATAGATTATTTGATTCATACTACCTACCTGAATTATAGACTGAATTATGAAGACATAGGAAATCTTAACAAACCATTATCAAGTGAGGAAATTAAGTTAGTAATATAAAGTCTCCCATCAGAGAAAAGCCTAGGACCTGATGGATTCACTGATAAATTCTATCAATCATTTAATGAAGAAGTAACACCAATTCTTCTCAAACTTTTCCAAAAAACTGAAGATAATACTTCCACACTCATTTTATGAGACTGGCATCATCCAGATACCAAAGCCAGAAAAAGACATTTCAAAATAAAAACTACAGAATAGGCCGGGCAAGGTGGCTCAACCTGTAATCCCAGCAATTTAAGAGGCTGAGGCGAGAGAATTGCCTGAGGCTGTGGGTTCAAGACCAGCCTGGACAACTTGGTGAGACCTCATCTCTACAGTAAATCACAAAAACTAGCTGGGCGTGGTGGCGTGTGTCTGTAGTTCCAGCAGCTTGGAAGGCTGAGGCGGAAGGATTGCCTAAGTCCAGTAGTCAAGGCTGCAGTGGCTGTAAGTGTGCCAATGCACTCCAACCTGGGCAATAAGAGTGAGATGCCAACAAAAAAAGAAGTACAGAATATACTTGATGAACACAGATGCAAAAATACTCAACAAATACTATCAAGCCAAATTCAACAGCACATTAGAAAGATCATTCACTATAATCAAGTAGGAGTCATTCCAGGGTTACAAAGATGGTTCAACACATATAAGTCAATAAATGTGATCCATCACATTGACAGAATGGAGAAACTCGTGATCATTTCAATAGATGCTGAAAAAGTATCTGAAAAAATTTCAGAATCTTTCTTAATAAAAACTCACAACAAATTAGGTAGAAAAGGAATGTATCTCAAAACACTAAAGGCCATGTATAACAGACCCAGAGCTAGCATACTTAACAAGAAAAAAAATAGGCCAAGCACGATGTCTCACACTTGTAATCCCAGCACTTTGGGAGACTGAGGAGGGAGGATCACTTGAGGCCAGGTGTTCAAGACCAGCTTGGGCAACATAGCATGACCCTGTTTCTACAAAAAAAAAAAAAAAATTAAATATTACCCAGGTGTGGTGATGAGTACCTATAGTCCCAACCACTCTGAAGGCCGAGACAGAGGGATTGCTTGATCCCAGGAGATCAAGGCTACAGTGAGCTATGATAGCACTACTGCATCCTCTTCTCTAGCCATAGATGACTTCTTTAGTTCCTCAAATTGCCCTCCCCAAAGCCAGACAGAGTGATGTCTTGTAATCCCAGCTACTCAAGGCTGAGGTGGGAGAATTCTTTGAGTTCAGGAATTCAAGGCTGTGGTGAGCTATGATTGTGCTGCTGCACTCCAGCATAAGCCATAGAGTAAGACTCTATCTCAAAAAATAAAATAAAAAGGAAAAAAATAAAAATTGAAAGCTTTTCCTCTAGGAGCTAAACAAGACAAGGATACCCACTCTTGCCACTTACATTCAATGTAATACTGGAGGTCCTAGCTAGACCTGTTAGGCAAGAGACAAAAATAAAAGGCATCCAAATTGGAAAGGAGCAAACTAAATTGTTCCTGTTTGCAGATGACATGATCTTATATATAGAAAACCCTAAAGGCTCCACCAAAAACCTATTAGAATTAATAAGCAACTCAGTAGATGTGTAGGATACAAAATTAACACACAAACTAAGTAGCATTTCTATATACTAACAGCAGACTATCTGAAAAAAGTCAAGAAAATAATTCCATTTACAATAGCTGCAAAAATTAAAAATACTTAAGATACTTGGTTAAAATTAACCAAGGAGGTGAAAGATCTGTACAAGCAGGGCTCAGTGGCTCAGCCTGTAATCCCGCGCCTTTGAGAGGCTGAGGTAAGTGGATTGCCTGAGCCAGCGGGTTCAAGATCCGCCTGGGCAGTGAGACCTCATCTCTACAATAAATCAAAAAAAATCAGCCGGGCATGGTAGCGCATGTCTGTAATTCCGGCTACTTGGAAGGCTGAGGCGGAAGGATCACCAGAACCCAGCAGGTCGAGGCTGCGGTGGCTGGAAGCGGCCACTGCACTCCAGTCTGGGCGACAGAGTGAGACTCCAACTCAAAAAAAAAAGAAAGATCTGTACACTAGAAACCAGAAAACATTGATGACATAAATTCAAGGAGATACAAATAAATGGAGCAATATCTCATGCTCATAATTGGAATAATTAACATTGTTAACATATCCATACAATCTAAAGTAATCTAAGGAGTTAACACAATCCCAATAAAATACCAATTACATTTTTTACAGCAACAGAAAATAATCCTAATATTTGTATGGGACCACAAAAGACCCCAAATAGCCAAAGCAATCTTAAGCAAAAAGAGCAAAGCTGGATGCATCATATTTCATGACTTCAAAATATACTACAAGACTTAGTACTGGTGTTAAAAAAGAAAAAAATGAACAAAAGTGCCAATGGAACAGAATATAAAGCCCAGAAATAAATCCAAGCACTTACGGCCAACTGATTTTTGGCAAATAAACCAAGAATATGCACTGGGAAAAGACAGTCTCTTCAATAAATGGTGTTGGGAAAACTAGATAGTCACATGCAAAAGAATGAAAGTAGGCTTATTATACATTATACACAAAAATCAACTAAAAAATGGATCAAAGACTCAAATATAACTTCTGAAACTATGAAACTACTTGAAAAAAACCATAAAGGGAAAGTTTTATGGCATTTGTCTAAACAATGAGTTTTTAAATATGACCCCAAAAGCACAGTTAATAAAAGCAAAAATAGACAAATGAGATTACATTAAATTTTTTAAAAACTACTACATAAAGAAAATAATCAACATAGTGAAGAGAACCTACAGAATGGGAAAAAAATATTTGCAAACTATACATCTTATGAGGGATTAAAATTAAAATATATAAGGAGCTCAAACAGCTCAATAGCATGAAAACAAATAACCTGATTAACAATATGCAAAGGACCTGGACACACATTTCTCAAAAGACATCCAAATTGCCAACAGGTATGCCAAAAAAATGCTCAACATCACTAATCATCAGAGAAATGTAAATAAAAATCACAATGTGATATCGCCTGAAACCTTTTAGAATAACTACTATCAAAAAAACAAAAGATACCTGTTGGTGAGGATGTGATGAAAAGGAAACTTTGCACACTGTTGATGAAAATGAAAATTAATACATTCATTATGGAAAATAGTAGCGGTACCTCAGAAAATTAAAAATTGAACTACCATATGATCCAGTAATCCCACCACTGGGTATACATCCAAAGGAAATGAAATCTGTATGTTGAAGAGCTACCTTCACTCTTATGTTTATTGCAACACTATTCACAATAGTTGAGATATGAAATCAACCTAAATGTCCATCAGTGAATGAATGGATAAAGAAAATGTGGTGTATACATACACAATAGAATAATACTCAACCATAAAAAAGAATGAAGTGGCCAGTCACAGTGGCTCATGCCTATAATCTCAGCTTTCTGGGAGGTGGAGGCAAGAGGATTACTTGAGTCCAGGGGTTTGAGACCAGCCTGAGCAACATAACCTCGTCTCTACAATAAATCAAGAAATTAACAGGGTGTGGTGGTACACGCCTGTGGTTCCAGCTACTTGGAAGACTGAGGCAGAAGAATCGCCTGAGCCCAACAGGTTGAGGCTGCAGTGGTCATGGGCGTACCACTGCACTCCAGCCTGGGAGACAGAGTGAAATTCCAACTCAAAAAAAAAAAAAAAGAAGAAGAAGAAGAAAGGCCTGTCATTTGCAGCACATGGATGAACACAGTCATTATGTGAAAAGAAATAAGCCAAGCATAGAAAAGCAAATACCACATAATCTCACTCATGTAGAATCTAAAAAAGTTTATCTCACAGAAGTAAAGAGCAGAATGGTGGTTGCCCAGGTTTGGGGTAGTTGGGATGTGGTTGGGGAGATGTTCATCAAAAGATACAAAATTTCAGCTACGCAGGAGAAATAGTTCAAAGGATCTATTGGCACCATGGTAGCTGTAGTTAATCACATATTGTGTTCTTGACAAATGCTCAGAAAGTGGATGTGATGTGTTCTCACCACAAAAATGATAACTAAGTGAGTCATTCATATATTAATTAGCTACATTCAATCATTGCACAATGTATATATATCCTTCAAAACATCTTGTTATGCACAGTAAATACTACAATTGTATCTGTCAGTGTATACAGATTAAACATAAAAATATTTTTAAAAATACAAAGTAGGCAAGAGTCGAGCAGTCAAAAGTACAAGTGTGAGGGAACATTGGTCTTCTGTCTTTTACTGAGGTATTTACACAGTAGCCTTTTTTTAAAACTAAGAACCAAAGTTTTGTTTTGTTTTGTTTTCCTGGAAAAAAAGTCATGAATAATAAGGCCTTCTAGCGGTTAAGCATGGCAAAAGTCGTGTGTGTGTGTGTGTGTGTGTGCACATGTGCATGTATATTTGTACATAAGTGTATATAAATGTGTGTAGATGTGTGGTACGTATGTGTTGATATACGTGTGTATATGTGTTCATGTGTGAGAGAGAAGCACTGAAGCAAGTCTTGGTGATTACTACCATTTTAAATTCAAATAGTGGGATTAGTGCAAGTTACACTGTGGCTTTATCCCACAGGCAAAGAGAAGTCCCTGACTCTTTAAGTAGAAAAGTGATGCAGTCAGATCTGGATGTCAGAAAGGTGACTGTGGTGTTGGATAACTCTCTTTCCTGTTGACACTGGATGAGAAGAAACAGAGGCTGAGGGGAAGGAAACTGGATGGGAGATATTTTCTTACCAATCCAGGGGGAGAGAAATAAGGATCTGAAATAGAGCAGCAGCTGTGAAATATAAAGGAAAGGATGATAATACACCAAAACTGAGACCCTGAGAGTCACCCAAGAGACAATAGATGACACAGAACATTTAATTAATCAAACATTTACCATGACAATTTACTTATTTTTCAATTGACAGTACTCCAAGAATTGCAGACAGGTTTCTATTTTATTAATGTTACAATATGTTGCTGGATATAATTTTGCCAAAGATTCCCTGAAAGAGTGACAGTTGTACCATCAGGTGACTTAGAGGGAACATACTGTGTGAACAGGACAGAGGAAGGAAACCCTTGACCTGCAGCAGCAGACCTAGTCTGTTTCCTGCCTCTTCTTGTTATTACATCTGAGGCTATGGTTGGGTAACTTGACCTAGAGCCTCCACGGCCTCTTCTGTGAAATGGGAATAGTAAGATCCCAACTTCAGAGTGTTCTTCTGAAAATTCTAATAGATAACATCATGTTACCACCGTAGAAATATTTTTCATAGAATCTTGCAAGTAGGATTGAGTTTCGATACTAGAAATTTTGACACAGTCTACAGAAACCTATGGCTTTACCATGGCTTCCCTTCTATACTAGTAAAATAATGATAGTCACTTGGGTTTATTGAACACTTATGATATACCAAGCACTGAGTTAAATGTTTTACATGCATTGGCTCATTAGGTCCTTATAACAATTCTAGGAGATAGACATAGGTCATAGGCAAATACTGAATAACTGAGTATGGCTGAAGCATACTAATCACAGTAGTCTAGAGTAGCCCATCAGAATGAATGGCGGTGATAAGTAAACAGTACAGCTATAAGGGTTCATTCTAACTAACTGATGCTCTGGAAATAGGTTCCTACACTACTAATGAGGAAACTAGAGTTAACAGAGATTGTATAATAGCATAAACCTGGGTTATACAGTCATAGTTAGTGGCAGCATAAGGGCACCAATCTGAAACTGTCTGACTCCAAAGCCATTGGTCTTAATCATTATGGCATCCTGCCTCCCAATTCCAGACTTGTGTAATTGCTACTGATGCCTGAAATCTGCCATCAATACTCAAAGAATCAACATATATCTTACAAAGTCCCAAATACATCTATAATATGTTAGCAGAACTGATACTGGGAGAGTAAAATGTCAGTAAGCATCCGAGAATAACAAGATAATAAGCCCTAATCAAGAGAGCCTCATAGTAGATTCATTTTACCAAAAACACTTGATTTTAGAAGCATAGTATTAGCTAGATAAATGGCAAAAAGAGATTGAATATAATTTTATCTCCAGTGGAGCATTGAATATCATCTTATGCATGTCTGTTCATAAAATTAAATTAATTAAAATAGGCTTATATAATAGTTTCTATTACATAGATTGAAAAGTGGTTCCAGGTGGCTTCTCTTCACACACCCTGTGTCTATTTTGGGGAGTTTCAATAGCTCAGAAGTTAACCAGCGTTAACACCCGGCTCCGTTATATGCAATATCTTTATTAATGATCTACAAAAGTGATTTTAATGAATCTTAATGAAAATTGCAGAGCCCGGTCTTTTCTGTGCAATTGCTAAAAAGTCATAGGAATGACACAGAATGCCAAGTAGTAACTGGCTTGTCCCCAACAGTTAATTAGAGCAAAGGGCTAATCCTTGTGGCAGAGTTGCCCTGCCAAACAATATGGCAGGACAAAGAATGATAAACAAGAATTATCTTGTTTTCATTTGAGGCAAGAGTGTCCAAGCCTGCCTCTCATTCTTTTTCTTTCTTTTTTCTATACTTTCTTTCTTTTCTTTCTTTCTCTCTGTCCCCTCCTTCTCTCTCTGCCTTCTTCTCACCCCTTCTTCCTTTTCCCTCGCCTTTTTCCTTTCTTCATTTCTCCCTAAAGCCACTTTTCCTCATCCTATTCTGTCATTAAACACATCATTTATACATCATTAAACACATCATTTATGAATGTGTGAATGTCATTAAACACATCATTTATACAACATTTAGAGTGGTTTTCAGTACACTTCCCCCAAATATTTGTAATGGTGAAAATGGACTATATCTAGTAATAATAGTTGATAAAGCTAATATCAATAGAATATTCATCATGTGCTAGGCACTATATTAAGTAGTCTTCCTGGCTTACATCACTTAATACCAACAGCCCTATAAGGATCAATTTTCCAGTGAAACTAACTCTTATAGAATTTTCAAGAAAACTTCTGACCAATGACATACAGTTTATAAGTGGCAGAACATAGTTCCTGAGCTGTGTTTACCTGTATTAATCCATTTTCTATTGCCTTTAACATATTATCTGAAACTGAGTAATTTATAAAGAAAAGGAATTTACTTCTTACCATTCTGGAGGCTGGGAAGTCCAAAGTCAAGGGGCCACATCTGGTGACAGCCTTCTTGCTGGTCCCAAGGAGGCACAGGGTATCTCACGGCAAGGGAACTGAGTGTGCCCACATGCTGGCCCAAGTGTCTCTTCATCTTCTTATAAAACCACTAGTTCCCCTTATGTGATACCCACTAGTCTATTGACCCATGAATAGGTTGATCTGTTCATGAGGGCAGACCCCCATGATCCAAACACCTCTTAAAGGCTCCAACTTAGCCGGACTTGATGACTCAGTCTGTAATTCCGTGCCTTTGGGAGGCTGAGGTGAGTCGATTGCCTGAGCCCGTGGGTTCGAGACCCGCCTGGGCAGCGAGACCTCATCTCTACAATAAATCAAAAAATCAGCCGGGCATGGTAGCGCATGCCTATAATTCCGGCTACTTGGAAGGCTGAGGTGGAAGGATCGCCAGAGCCCAGCAGGTCGAGGCTGCGGTGGCCAGGGGCGACCACTGCACTCCAGTCTGGGCGACAGAGTGAGACTCCAACTCAAAAAAAAAAAAAAAAGGCTCCAACTTTCAATACTGCCACATTGAAGATCAAATTTCCAACACATTCAAACCATAGCACCATCTGACTCCATAAATGTCCAAAGATATGGAAGTGGTTAGAGAAATTCTGGCATATCTACAAAATAGGAGAATGGATAACCATTAAATATCATGGTTGGTTTACATTAATATTCAGCGGCATAAGAAAAGGCTTGCGAGTTTTAAAAAGTATACACAGTAGAATGCACACACGCACATTTAAAGCAACTGCAACTTCTTAAAAAATTCATTTTTACAAAAAAAAAGACATAAAGCTCTGCAGTGGAAATTGGGTGGTTTTAATTTTCTTTATTTTTTTCTGTATTTTAACATATTCAGAAACAATTGTGCATAACTGATAAAATGAGAAAAGGAAACATTATTTCAACAAAGACAAGAAGCTTTGGGAAGCAAGGATGAGCAGGAAGGCGTTTGTGTTAGAATTCTCCAGAAAATCAGAGCCAACAGAGTATGTGTGTACGTATAGAGAGACATTTATTTTAAGGAACTGATTCAGGCAATTGTGGAGGCCAGTAAGTTCAAAATCTGCAGGGCAGGCTAGAAGGCTGGACACCCATGGAAGAGAAGAAATTGCAGCTGGAGTCCAAGGACAATCTGGAATCAGAATACCACCTTCCTCAGAAGACACCAGCAGTTTTTCTCTTAAGATATTCAACTGACTACATAAGGCCCACCCACATTGTGGAGGGTAATCTAATTTCCTCCAAGTCTACTGATCTACATGTTCATATCATCTAAAAAATACCTTCATTGCAACGTCCAGACTGGCGTTTGATCAAATATCTAAATGCCCATGGCCTAACCAAGTTGGCACATAAAATTAACCATCACAGAGGCTTCTGCAACAGCATAGAATTAGAATATGGAGGAGTTAAGACAGTTGTCAAAAAGTAACAAAAGCATTTTTAATTAATTAGATAGGTGACCAGGACCTTTGGATGTTTGTGAACACAGAAGTCTAGCATGACCAGAGCTGTCTTTCACTTTTAAATGACAGGATCCTCACCTTTGATGGGGTTGTACTGCATCAACGTCCTTGAATAAGTGTATTTTGGCCCTAAATAGAAGGCTTCTCCCTGTGTCCCTGGCACAATGTTTATTCGTTGATCCCAGCATTTGTGCAACACAGTTCTCACACTCACAGTTTTAACCCAGTGATGCTTCTGGTAAGAGGTCACGTGATATAATGGGGAAAAGCTGCTTAAGATTTGGAATTCAGGAGAACTTGGTTCACATTCTACTTCCAGGAATATTACATGTGGCGTCTCCATTTCCTTCTCGGAGAAACAGAGGATAATTGAGCTGATTTTGGCTCACTGTCATAGCAGAAGCAATCAGGGCACAAGGTACAAAGGCTTCATTAAGGACACAGGAAGCAGATTGGGTCTATTATGCCTCCCTCTGGTCTACTCAGAGTCCCAAGTGAGTTGCAGTGGTCTCCTTTGCCCTACAGAGACAGAAATCCACCAAGTCATAAGCCTCAAAAGTAATGTGCTGAGGCCAGCCCCTGCCTGTTTACAAAAACCAATTGTTAAACGTGCAAGAATAATGCAAGCCAGTTGACCTCAAACTGGAAGCTTGAAACCAGCCATGATAGGAGTATTTACACCACAGAAATTGACAAACACTTCAAATCGGGATCTTTTTCCCCCGGAGGGACAGCTTAACATTTACCAACACGACAGGAGGTCCCATCCTCAAGCACTGCACTCAGTCTTCTGCAGGATGGAAAGAGGCCACGCCAGCAATAGAGAAAAACCCCACTACATATCAAGAAATTCTTGTTGTTACAGAGCTACATTCAAGCTCTCCCTGTATCTATGTCCCAACACCTGACCTGTAGCCAATCACAACATACATTATGTGTGTGCACATATGAGCTGAATTAAATCATGCATCCACAAGCCTCTGTATGTAAACCAGGGTCCTTTAAGTGTCTGGGTCATGGTAGAAATCAGCAAGAGGGCTAGATGAAGGTTTGCTTGAAATCACCCCCTATTGTGACTATGAGAAGCTGATTGGCCATATGGAGCTTTGTTTCAATAGAGAGCATCTAAGGAGACTTGTTTTGTGGAATATACTGTGTAACACACATTTTCCATAACACTGGATTGGAAGTGGTTCCGCTGAAAGAGTTTGATCCTAGTTCATTAAAACAGTGATCTGGAAAATTTTGCTTTATAGTGCCTAAAATAATTTTGAAAGCTACACTCCTTGCACAACTCTAAGCCGACATCCATATTTGCATCCTAAACTTATCCTTATTTTTATTGAAAGGGAATAAAATATATTAAATAATGTGTAAGATGAACTAAATTAAGAATTATCTATTATAATAATATATATTTTATAATTTTTTTAAAATAGGTTTTACTATCTTATCTAATAAATAACACTGCTGTGGACTGACCTTTGTCCCCCCTAGAAATCACATGTTGAAACCCTAACCACAAATGTGATAGTGTCTGGAGATAGGCCCTTTGGGTGCTAACTAGGTTTGAATGAGCTTATAAGGGTGAGGCTCTCATGATGGGATTAGAGCCCTTATAAGACACCAGCGTGCTTGTTGGCTTTCTCCTTCCACCTACAAGCCAGGAAGAGGGCCATCACCAGAACCTATCCATGCTGGCACCTGGATCTCAGGCTTTCAGATTTCTCTTGTGTATGCCACCCAGTCTCAGGAGTTTCATTATGGTAGCCCGAGCTGACTAAGTCACATCAGAAAATCAGAAAAAAACTCTTATCTCTGAGTATTACTCAACATATTTTGCAAACTGTGGTGACTGTACAAAACATTCGAGTTACGTTTAAGAGAAACTATGTCCCCAAAACACAATGTCTGGGGTTTTCAGGGAGGCAGTGGGGCTAGTAGGAGGCCATCCTCCATGGCTAAAGGCAGTCTGCGAGGAAATGCTGAATGGTCCCAGCTGTGGGCTTATGAGTCTGCCAGGAAGGTAGGATAGAGGGCACCTTGGAAAAGGAAATGCACTGAACACTAGGGAACATTAAGAAGGGGAGGGAGAAAATGAAAGAGAATTTTAAAAGGGTCGATGGGTGTCCCCCACCACCGCCCCCCCCCACACACACACACACGCAAGTGACCTAGTCTGCCCAGCCTTGAATTAGCATCACTTCAGGAAAGAAGTTGTCCTAAAACAGGCTTATTGAACCAGCTCCCTCCTGTGAGCTGGTTCAACCCTGCTGTTGAATAGGAAGGTTATGTTAGGTCTCCCCCATCACCGTTTCACTCCCAGAAGCAAGAGGTTAACGTTGAAGGGATTGCCAGATGCAGCAAAGTGTCCAAACAGCATTCAGCTTGGAGTGTGGCATACTTACCAGCTGTGTGATCTTGGATGAATGATTTAACCTCTCTGGGTTCCAGCTTTCTTAACTGTCAAATAGGAATAAACCACCTGGATGTAAGTTCCATGAATGCAGAAATTGATTTGTGTATTTGGTTCACAGCTGATGTCTATAGAGTTCTTCAACAGACACTTGTTGAAAGAATGAATAAACAAGCTACATACGCAACCTAGGGTGGTTGTTAAGGAGGAAATGAGATTTTGAATGTAATAAAAGGTCTGACAGAGAAGACATAGATAATTGGCCTGTCTCAATTATTCAGAGCCTCAGAACCCGCCTCTGTAAAATGAAAATTTATACGTATAGGTATCTACCTCTCAGAATCTCTGTGGCTGTCAAAATGAGAATGTGAATTGGGAAGCACTTTGTGAAATCACAGCTTCCATGCTAGGATAAGTTCATGGCTTTCAAACTTTTTAAGAAGCAGATGGACCCTATGTCTTGTAAGGAAGTTGGGTGTTGGTAGTCCAGTACAGGAGACAGAATGGATCAGGGTTGAAGACACTATGCTGGTGTCCCCAACCCACAGTGAGTCCTGAAGTACCCTCAGCCCTCAGAGATCTCAGGAGATGTCCAGGGGGAGTTTAGTAAGAGTCCACTGGCTTTGAAGATTAATTTGTAGAGACTGTGTTGACTTCATATCGGACTGAGTCAGCTCAGACCCCAGTGATTCACGGACTTCTTCTGTACTTCTTTTCAAAGAAACCATGCAGGGTCGTAGAAACAGACCAATAGGTTTAGAATCACATATACCTTGGGTGAAATTTTAGCTATTACTCCTATATCTATACGACCTGAAGTCATGACCTTCTTGAAGTTTCCTCGTTTGTAAAATGGTGCTGGTAATAATACACTCAGCTCTGCCCTATTGTGAAAAAAAGATTCCACACCTGCACAAAACACCCTGCACGGTGACCATAGCTGTGATCTTCATAACCAACTCCCTTGCCTTTTCTTTTTTTTCTGGAATGTTTAAGGGCACTGTTTCTTCCAGGTAACTGGGGCCCAACTAATTCTGACTACTCTGCAAGTTAGTTCGTCCTGGTTAGGCCACTTTAGGTCTGATAACTGCCTGGTTGATATATTAAATGAGTTGGTGGAAGCTATTTCTCTGTAATTAGAATAGACCCAGGCACAGTTGTAGGAGAAAAAGGTAAGTAGAGTGACCTATTCATAATTTTTTTTTTTTGAGTCGGAGTCTCACTCTGTCACCCAGACTGGAGTGCAGTGGCCGCTCCCGGCCACCGCAGCCTCGACCTGCTGGGCTCCGGCGATCCTTCCGCCTCAGCCTTCTGGGTAGATGGAACTACAGGCGCATGCTACCATGCCCGGCTGATTTTTTTATTTATTGTAGAGATGAGGTCTTGCCAAGTTGCCCAGGCGGGTCTCGAACCCGTGGGCTCAGGCAATCCACTCACCTCAGCCTCCCAAAGGCGTGGGATTATAGGCTGAGCCACCGAGCCTGGCTCATAATTTTTTATTGGTCTGATTTAACCGGTGTTATTGAAAGTTATCACTAATGAAAATTAGTAGAAGTTACTATTTTTGAGCATTCAATATGCACCAGGCTAAATGTTTATATACTCATACGGTATTTCATGAACCCAACAAACAGCCCTACAAGTCCTCTTCCCTATTGCACCTGAGAAAACTGTGACTCTGAGGCTAAAACAGAAAGCCTGAGACCCTCAGCTAGCAGGTGGAGGATACTGATTTCACATCCCAGCCTGCTTTAATGCAGACTCTATGCCTCTGTGGAGTTAGGGAAACATGTCATCTGTTCTAGCTCCTACAGTCAGCAGGTGGTAATCAGCATTGAAATTCCTGTTTCTGATCCAAGACCTGAGAAATTGAATATTTCTTTCTTTTTTTTTTTTGAGTTGGAGTCTCACTCGGTCACCCAGACTGGAGTGCAGTGGCCACTCCTGGCCACCGCAGCCTTGCCTGCTGGGCTCCGGCGATCCTTCCGCCTCAGCCTTCCGAGTAGCCGGAATTACAGGCATGCGCTACCACGCCCAGCTGATTTTTTGATTTATTGTAGAGATGAGGTCTCGCTGCCCAGGCGGGTCTCGAACTCGCGGGCTCAGGCAATCCACTCACCTCAGCCTCCCAAAGGCGCGGGATTACAGGCTGAGCCACCAAGCCTGGCTAAAGTTGAATATTTCTTATCCCACAGACCAAACTGCACCTCTGCTGAGGTTAGTCCCTTTATTCATCCATTTACTTGACAGTAGAGAGAATCTAATTTGTGGATCAATGACTGCTACTGGGTTATTCTCCCTGTCTTTCCTTCAGCAATGTCTATGGATTGATTCATTAGCTAAAAAGAACCCTTCAACACATTTGAATAAAAAGAAAAATTCGAAGTTTCTTCATCCTTTCCTGTACAACTATAATATTCATCCTTAATAGTTCAATTAAAAGAAAAAAGATGTCTTCCTTCTTCCGCTTGCCAATGGGTGCATTACTTGTCTTCCACTATATGGAGCTGCAAAGTATTAATCATTAAGTGTATTTTTATTTAAGACAAATTTTAAATGGAAATCTACCATGAAAAACAGAGAGTGGACCTGCTCCATTTGAAGGGAGAAGGTCTGGAGGGTCGCCTCTTCCTCCCAACTGAAGGATCCTGAGTAACCTCTATGGTTCTCCTGGGACTCTTTGATCCATCTTGGGACAATGCCAGTCCTGTGAGGCCAGAAAGCCACTGAGCTTCGTCCATTCGTTTCTTAAATGCTTTGAGCAGTGACTATTCCTATGTGTGAAGCGTTGTGCTAAGTGGGAATAACAGGTGGTATCCCTGCTCTCTGGAACCTCAGAGTGTGTGAAACAGAAAGAGAAGGTGCAGATGTTTGTAATGCAGGTGCTATATAGTCGCTTTCTCTTAATTTGTGGCTGATTATGCACAGCAAAGCATCTCTGGGACTCTGCTCAGGAAGAATTGAGCAAGTCTTAACTCAGAGCAGAACTGCCTCCATTTTGGTTTCAAGAATGCCCAGAGCAGTACTACGCAGCCATAGAATATACAACCACGTCCTTTGCAGCAACATGGATGCAGCTGGAGACCATCATTCTAAGTGAGCTATCACAGGAGCAAAAAGACCCCTGAATACCACATGGTCTCACTCATAAGCAGGCCCTAAACCTTGGACATGCGAGCATAAAAGTGGGACCAGCAAACACTGGAAACTGCTAAAGAAGGAATAGAGGAAAGGGGAATAAAGGGTGCATAACCACTCATTGACTGACATGTCCACCATCAAGGAGAGAGAGGACTCATTAGAAGCCCAAACCTCACCTGGACACAATTTCCTTATGCAGCAAATCCTCACATGTATCCCACAACTCTAAAATAAATTTAAAAAATAAAGAAGGCCCAGAGGTTTCCCCCTCCCCAAGAAATGATCTTGAAATACATTGTGTGTGTTTGTGGTTCTTTGCAAGCACGAGGTAGCCTTTCCGAAGAGGGTCGATATCTGTAAATTATTAATTACTCTGACATGGTTTCATTATTAGTTTTTATTTCAGTCAAATTCCAGACAAAATAAAATGAATGAGAAAGAAAAAAAAAGCTGTACCATTAAAAAAAAATCTATCTTCTTGTTAAGATCTGTGTATATAGAGGAAAACAAAAGATCTAAATGTCTCTTCATTAGGATTGCTCCAGTGCATTTCCTGTGTCATGTTAATTGCCTAATGGCATTAGCGCCATGTGCTGTTTAATAGTCCCTCACCATTAATTGGCAAAGCACTTTAACATCCGTTATCTCCTTTGGGGCTCACAACAGTTTTGTGAGTGAAGCAGTCAGGTAGAGCCTTATTTTACAATTGAAACTCAGGGTCAGATCAAGCTATTTGCCCCCGATCCCACACCAAGAGCTGCACCTGTGTTGCAAAAAGCATGGGGTTTTTGCATGCTTTGAGCACTGACTATACCTATGTGTATAGGTATAGTCCCTATACCTGTTGAGTCCCAGAGTCCTGCTTACAGGCTCCGTGGCCATGGGAAAACGTTTTTGCTTTCCTGGGCTGGAGTTTTTTCGTAAATGATAGGCAACCAAGTATTTCTTAGTCTCTGCCAGGCGCTATTTGAAACTCTTTACAAATATTTATTGGCTTCATCTGGATAATGCTATTATTATTGTCAATATTTTATAGGTGCAGAGATTGAAGCATCTATAGAAAAGTAAAATAACTTCCTAAAGGTCGTAAAATGGGCAAAATGCAAACTCAGTAGTCTAGCACTGAAGTCCGTGATATTAACCTCACACTGCAGTGATGACCACATAATAAGAAAAATGCAAATGGAGACGAATGATTGTGCAAGAGAGTACAGTCCTGATTATGCTGAAGTATCAAACATCCCCAAATCTCAGTGGCTTAAAACAGTAAAGATTTCTTTTCCATTCACATTTTATGTTCATTATGGGAGAGTTAAGGGGATGACTGGATACCGTACACTTCATCCTAATTCAAGGAGTCTGGTAAAGAAGGTTCCATCATGAGCTCTTTCTTTGACTGATGGTGTATTCAGGAAATGCTTTTTTTTTTTTTTTGGAGTCAGAGTCTCACTCTTTCTCCCAGGCTGGAGTGCAATGGCATGATCATGGCTCACTATAGCTTTAAACTCCAGTGCTGCAGGAATCCGTCCACCCTCCTCAGCTTCCTGGGTAGCTGGGGCTACAGATACACACCACCATGCCCAGCTAATTTTATGTGTGTGTTTTGTTTTGCTTTGTTTTGTTTTGTTTTGTTTTGTTTTAAAGAGACGAGGTCTCCCTATGCTGCCCAGGCTGGTCTCTAACTCCTGGACTCAAGCAATCCTCCTGCCTGGGCCTCCCAATGTGTAGGGATTATAGGTGTGAGCCACCATACCTATCCTGATGGATGCAGGAGAGAAGAATTCTAAAAAGGAGTTTGGTAGATAAGACTCTTAAAGCCGCTGCCCAGAAGTGACACATATTACTTCTGCTCACATCTCATTGGTCAAAAATAACATCAGGCAAGTGGGGAGGGCAATCCCACCATACACTTGGGTAATACAGTAGTGGTCATGGTTGGTGACAGCACAGATGGCCACTCTCAGTAACCTCCCTCACAGAAGCTCATTGGGAAAGTGTGTCAGAAACGGACATGCTTTTCAGGCTCCTCTCAAGTGCTGTATGCTCTTTCTTCTCTTGTTTGGGTTTTTTGTTTGTTTATTTGTTTTTTCTTCAAATGGTTCCCACATTGTCCGTGTTGTCCTTTCATTGTCAGTGGATGTAGGGTACTATATACTTTTTAATGTAAAAGTTAAAGTCAAAACAATGACCCAGAACCTAGGAACTTCACCAGCGTCAAGAATGACCACAGTCTTTCGTTACAAATGTGTATTCTAATGATCGTGGCTTGCCTTTCTGATATCTAATTTATTTTAATATTTCCATATTCTCAACCCAATTTAAATTTACTTTCCTATATAAATAACTTTGCACTACCTTGCAACTTGGTATGAACAGAGAATGTAGTGATTCAGTTGAATACATGGAATCCTTTATTCATTTGTTCTTTAATGAAAGGAAAGAATCGTCTTTTAAGTACGGCTGTTTGAAAGGCATGATGATCCAGGCTGTGAGAGATACAAGGATGACTCAGACAGGAATATTGTCCTTAAGGGGCTTACTCTCTTGATCAAAGAGCTTAGATACGTAGGAACATTGATGGAGGGTATCGGACACCCATCCATCTACCTACTCAGTAAACATCTATTGTCAGACACAAGACAGGGCAAAGTTCTTACCCTCAACTATTTTAGAGGAGACTGGTGATTCTAACACATTGCCCTCATTATTATTATTCACCCAGGATGCAATTAGAACACAAGAAAGTTCACGAAATCCAGACTGGAAAATCAGGGAGGCTTCTTGGCCACAGTTACACCTAAGCTTCACCCTAAAAGATGAGCAGGAGCTCTTCGATTGAATAAGGCCGTGGACATTCCAAACTGAGAAAGCAGCATGGACCCAGAGAAGGAAGAAAGAACACAAGGTTTAGACAACAACCTGTTGCTTGAAAGTCTGGTGTCCAATGTGTACATTAGAATTGAAAGGAATAGTGGAGGCATGTGATAGATCACAAAGGATTTTGTGTGCCAGGCTGGGAAGTTTCAATTTTATCTTGTAGGTCAGTGATATCTGAATATTTTAATTCTCTCACCTTTATCAACAAAGCTATATGAAGATATGTAATAGCTGATAAAATTGTATTTATTTTCTATTCTATTAATTATATTTATATGTTTTAAACATACTATAAAATACACATGAAATATGGATTTTAAAGGACAATGATGACATCAATCATATATTTTTATTTAATTACAGTACACAAATCTTCCTGCTTTCACCATTGCCTAGAGAGAGCAATGGGTCTGAGCATAATTCTTTTTTAAAGAATCTTAGCCGGGCTCGGTGGCTCAGCCTGTAATCCTGTGCCTTTGGGAGGCTGAGGTGAGTGGATTGCCTGAGCCCGCGGGTTCGAGACCTGCCTGGGCGGCGAGACCTCATCTCTACAATAAACCAAAAAATCAGCTGGGTGTGGTGGCGTATGCCTGTAGTTCCGGCTACTTGGAAGGCTGAGGCGGAAGGATTGCCGGAGCCCAGCAGGCGAGGCTGCGGTGGCTGGGAGCGGCCATTGCACTCCAGTCTGGGTGACAGAGTGAGACTCCAACTCAAAAAAAAAAGAATCTTAACTGTGATATGATAATGCAAAGGTCAGATTCAAAATTTAATTTATTTCTATACCTGGTTTTAATGGCTAGCAGAACTAAATATGTTTTATAAATATATATCTTATATACATACACAAAAATATTTTTTAAAAGGCTTTTCAAGATAAATAATAAAAGGTGTAAATGGAAGTTCTAATATCTTATTTCTGCATCTCAAAAGACGACCCAACTCAGCCCTGGGATGAGATCACTACCCTAAGAAGCAGAAGGTCAGAGAAAAGTGATGGAGGGATGAATTCACACTTATGTTTAGAAAGAGCCTCTGGTAGCCCTGAATAGTATGGAAGGAGATCGGGATGAGGTAGGAATTCAGACTGAGGCATGATGGTGACCTGAACTAGACTGCTCAAAGGACAAGCAAAAAGGAAACAATCAAATTTTTGGTTGAATATGGAATGTGTAGCGAATCATCTATCCCAGGTTTGTGCACGATTGGGTGGAAAAAAGTGCTGATGCCGGTCCCTGAGACAGAAGTTACATAGAAGGTATGGGAATAAGGTTTATAAGATCCCATAAAAGGACAATTAAAAGGCTAGGGGGGTGTTCAGAGGAGAAAGCGAATCTTTCTGGTTATTAAAGAAACCCAGAAGGCTTCATAGAGGAGGTGATCTTTATTTTTTTTTTTTTGAGTTGGAGTCTCACTCGGTCGCCCAGACTGGAGTGCAGTGGCCGCTCCCGACCACCGCAGCCTCGCCTGCTGGACTCCAGCGATCCTTCCGTTTTAGCCTTCCGAGTAGCCAGAATTACAAGCATGTGCTACCACGCCCGGCTGATTTTTTGATTTATTGTAGAGATGAGGTCTCGCTGCCCAGGCGGGTCTCAAACTCGCGGGCTCAGACAATCCACTCACCTCAGCCTCCCAAAGGCGCAGGATTACAGGCAGAGCCACCGAGCCCGGCTAGGAGGTGATCTTTAAACGGGCAGGAGTTGAATTTACGGAGTAGGCAAGGGACTGTCAGAAAGATACTCACACTGACCTTATGCATATGTCTACTCACCTATGTCGGCAGGTATGTGAGGTCAAGGACAAAGCATGATGTTGACATGCGGATTGGAATCCACTCTGGCTCGGTGCTGTGCGGTGTATTGGGACTGAGGAAGTGGCAGTTTGACGTCTGGTCTTGGGATGTGGACATTGCAAACAAACTCGAATCTGGAGGAATCCCTGGGTAAGCCAAAACAAAGCTCTTTTTTTTTCTTTTCTTAACCCTTGTCAATTGCTCACTTTGCGACCGTGGGTTTCTCTATGCAGAATTCAGAGGTATAAGTCTAAGAAGCAATTATTTGGAAGGAGACCAGACATTGAAACATCGTACAATAGCCGGGCTCGGTGGCTCAGCCTGTAATCCCACGCCTTGGGAGGCTGAGGTGAGTGGATTGCCTGAGCCCACGGGTTCGAGACCCGCCTGGGCAACTTGGCGAGACCTCATCTCTACAATAAATCAAAAATCAGCTGGGTGTGGTAGCGCGTGCCTGTAATTCCGGCTACCCGGAAGGCTGAGGCAGAAGGATCGCCAGAGCCCAGCAGGTTGAGGCTGGGTGACGGAGTGAGACTCCAACTCAAAAAAAAAAAAAAAAAGAAACATCATACAAGTACTAGTTCCCAAAATCTATTAAAATGCATCAGAAGCAGCAAGAATGATGGGATGACAGTTAGGTGTTCAGGTCTCTGCCCTGCATACTACTGGTTCTTAGACTTGGTTACCCATTGGAATCATTAAAGGAGCATTTAAAAATTGCTTGTGCCCAGACCCCATGCCAGTTCATTTAAAGCAGAATCTATGCAGAATCTATTTTAAGTTCTCTCATTGATTCTAACAGGCACACAGGATTAAGACCCACTGACTTTCTAAAATAACCTTGGGCTCAACTCAGAAAATTCAGGATCTTCCTTGAAAATTCAGCTTACCACATCTGGCTGGCAAGATAGGTTGATATAGAATCCCCAAAGGTGTTAGTGGCCTGCAAAGGCCAACTGAGCCTTGAAAAGTGGTTTCAATATTTTGTTTACACAGAGTAGACCCAACAGGGATCCAATATCAGATATACATGAGTCAGTGAGTTGTACTGACTTTCTGCAGCCTCTCTTTCTAAGAGATGATGGATGGATGGATGGATGGATGGATGGATGGATGGATGGACAGAGAGATGTAGATAGATAGATAGATAGATAGATAGATAGATAGATAGATAAATATAAAGATAGAGATAGAAAAAGCAGATAGTACACTTACATATATTCCTTTCCCTAACCCCTAGACCTGTCTTTGGAATCATAGATCTCTCTTGTATCTGCCATCATTCTTTGCAAATTGTATTGACTATCAGGTAATAGATATCATGAGAGAAAAGAAAGAGGTGGAAGAGGTGAAATTAGAAAAACTAGAATTCCCATGATGCATTCATTCCCCCACTCATGTACACTCTGTTGTCTTCAGCACATTATATATAGCAGGAACAGCACTTGGAATGTGATTTTCAGGGTGAACTTTGCTTGCATCACTCGTCTGTGTAATCTCAGACAAGTATCTCACTTCTCTAAGTATCACTTTCTTCCCTGAAGAATGAGAGATAATAAGACTTATGATGCGCTTCCTTGTGAGTTTATTTCCCTCTTCCATGAGAATTTGTTTTCTCGCCTGCTAAATGAGCACAGGTCACCTCAGAAATCCCCTCTGAGGATTATCTGAGACAAGGTGTCAAACACTTTGTACACTGGGCAAGGAAGATCCTAGGTCAATTATTATTCTTGGGGGGATCCTTCATTGCCTGCGGTGTGCTACCGCTGTTTGCCGCACAGATTTAGAACTAAAGTAAGCCTGATGTGTCTTACATCTTTAAATGCTTTAGGACTTTCCTACGAGTATCCAACTGCTAAATTTAAACAAACTTGACAGCCAATCTATCTATGTTTCCAAGCCTGTGTCTTAAAAGCACAGCTGAGTGGGGAGCTATCCATATACTCAATGGCTTCCCTTTGCAGACCTCAGAATATGCTTTCAAGGCTTGTAAGATACTGCTTTGACATGTGGAAGCCAATTTAGCTATTGTTCTCAATCAAATTAAGAAGTGGAAGAGTAACTGAGTTGAAATCATCACATGAAGAAACAGAAGAGTGACTGCGTTTAAATCATTTTTCACACCCTTATTTTTGATACCATGAGTCGTGAGCTTGAACCGTGAGTTTAAAACTTACTGCTTATAAAAGTTGGGGCAAGTTTCTTCATCTCCTTGCCCAGTCTCTTCACTGTAAGTTTGGAGTAAAAACATTACCAACCTCAAAAATTTAGTTTCGAATGTGATAATGCCTATAAACCACTTTGTCTTCTATAAAGCGTCCGGCTCCGCTTAGCCATGGGATATTGCCAGTGTGCAGAAATGCAGGCATGCCAAAACAGGCCTTAAAACTCTCCATGATTTGATGTTGTTTTGGTTTATAATTCCCGGTTGTTTTTTATGATTTTGCTCTTTAATCTCATTGAAACTTGGGTTTCTAGAGTGGCAGTTCTCAAACATCAGCATGTGAATCCCCTAGAAAGCTGATTAAACCATAGGTTGCTGGGCTCCACCCCCAGAGTTTCTGATTCAATATATCTGGAGTGGGACCAAAGACTCTGCCTTTCTAATAAGTTCCCGGGTGATGGTGATACTGGCCTTGGCATCACCCTGAGAACCACCATTTTTGAGCTTTTGTTAAATGATACAATGCTCATAAAGTCCTTTCTCTTGTGCTCAGTAAATATTAATTGTGGTTGTCATTACATTGGTTACCGTATGATATAGCTACAGGGTCTTAGACCCTGAAAACAGAAGTTCTTGTGTCTCAATCCAGCACTGCCACCAACTACTAATATGATTCTGGACCAAATATACACTCATTGTTTATGGACCAGTTTGACCAATTGCATCATGAGAAAAAGAAATGCCTATCATCTAGGGTTACGGGAAGAATGGAAATCATATGAGCTAAACTGTATAGTCAAGCATACAGTGATACCTTTGGCTGTAAGATAACATTCATGCAAAATAAGTGTTACACAATTGTTAGATCTTATTTATTATCATGACTATTTTTTATTATGTCCTGGCATTAAACATTATCAGAAAACGTTGGGTTTACTTGACATTCAGTATAGGAGAATATTGTCTAAAACCCAACTCACTTCCTTCAAGGGAAATGCACTGGACAGAAGCTCATCTAAAAATGCCTTGCCCCAAAACAAGTTAGCAGCAGGGATGAAAAGAAACATTCTAAATCCCAGTTTCTGTCAAAACATTTAACTGTATATTGATTAGAACTTCAACACAAGAATCAGTAATAAGTGAAGGCAAGGATGTCTTTCACTACTGGAAGCATAATATTGATTTAGTATGTGCAAATATTAGTCTCCCTGCACATTGACAGCAGAATAATGAAATGTAGAATGCAGAGAAAATGCCAAATGGAGTTGGTATTTAACTTAATTATTTTACAGAAAATCAGCCATCCTACTTTACAGAACCCTTCTGGGGGTTCATTTTGCCCAGAAGAAAAGGTAACTTTCCAGCCTTAACTCCGAGCTTGATCTGAGTTTCTCAAATCACTGGGTCTTCTACTTCATAGAAAGTCAAATGATTTGTTATTCTCCCAGGACAACATATTGAGTCCATATATATTAACAAAATGCATCTTGAGAATAGTTTGTCCTCATTCAGCACATTTCTCCAGAGAGCTCAGATATCTTTCACACATTTTTAGTATCTTGCACTTGAAATTAATGACTACATATGAGGAAATGTATTTAGAAGATGTGGAGAACATACCTTAAAAGACGAGGAAATGATTGGTTTGTGGTTTCTGGTTTTGTTTGTTTGTTTGGTTGGTTTGGGTTTTTTTGAGTTGGAGTCTCACTCTGTCGCCCAGACTGGAGTGCAGTGGTACGCTCCCGACCACCGCAGCCTCGACTTGCTGGGCTCCGGCAATTCTTCCACCTCAGCCTTCCAAGTAACTGGAACTACAGGCACACGCTACCACACCTGGCTTAATTTTTTTTTTGATTTATTGTAGAGATGAGGTCTCGCCAAATTACCCAGGTGGATCTCGAACCCGCAGGCTCAGGCAGTTCACTCACCTCAGCCTCCCAAAGCGCAGGATTACAGGCTGAGCCACCGAGCCTGGCTGGTTTCTGTTTCTTTACATGTCCTTTTCAGTGAGCTATGCTCTCAGAAAGGAGAAATTTAACAGAATGGGCTAGAATGGTGAGAGGAGGGAGCAGAGATAGTACTAAAAGTACAATGCATTTTTTTTATTAATCAATATTTTTTATTATGGTTTTGTGGGGTACAGTTAAGGGTTAGGTGTACAATTACATTTCATTCAGG